>NW_010270292.1:4873-35422 GCF_000690775.1 Eurypyga helias | reverse complement strand
AGCGGGAGCGGTTTGGCCCCAAAGCTCTCTGCTGCTGCCGTCCCTGGGCTGATTTTAGCCGGGAGCTGAACAGCACTGACCTCGACCCGATTCTGCCTCCTTTATTAGGAATAGTGTGAGTTTTTCCATGTGTCTCGCTGGGCTCAGTGGAAGGGGCTATTGAACCCCTGTGAGATCAGTGCCGTCCTCACCCTTCCCACAGGCTTTTTCGCTCTCCTCCTTATTTGAGTGGGGAATAGGATCACAAATATCTCTCTTAAAGTGGTTGTGAGTCTTGTCCCTTTGCTTTGAGCTATTGCACCTCTCTGCTCAGAGTCCAGTGGACTCCCTTCTGCCTGTAAAAACATCAGTGCTGAACAGCACCAGGCTGAGGAATCAGCTGTATGAAGCATATTCCCACTCCCCTGTAGCCTGGCATCTCCCTCAACCCCCTCATAGCTTTTTGAACTTAGCACAGTGTTTCAGTCAAATCTGATGAGGAAATGGTCTGAAGGAGGCTGAGACTTTGTATGTGTTGCAAAAAAACTTAGCCTCTGGGTAGAGGACAGAATTTATGCCCATGTTGTGCTCCTGTCAAGGGAAAGGTAGAAATAACATAGCTTTTAAGTGTCTCAGTATGAATGTGCTATCTCCAAAGGAACTGCCACGTGTGCTGCCTTTTCCTTAGCCAAAAGGATGAGAGGTTGGATGCAGGATTGTTGTGTAGAGGCACGTAGGGTGATGAAGCAAACCTACGTGGTTTTACTACCCACAGAGAAACTTTTAATTACTCGAAGTAGTTTCTCTTGTTCCTGAAGCACTTGTGTGCTCCCACAGTGTAATTCTTATAAGAAAATGCCCTTTTCCTTCACAGTGCAGCACTCAGTGCTTGGAAAACTGAAAGGAGAAATCAGTGCAGGGGTGGGGAACACTTGTTTCACAAGCAGTTTCTGAACTGAACGGAGGTGTGTCGTGGTTGGGAAATGGTTAGAGTTGTTTCTGTTCTCTGAAAGTGATTTGACCTTCCCCTGAAGCAGCTTCTCTTGCTGGTTGAGGCAAAGGAGTTATTTACTGAGCATGGCTTATTTCTTTTCACTTTTGTTCTTTCCTCTTCATTCTTTTTATACCTTCTCTGTCATCTCTAGTGCACAAGAAGGCAGTTGGGAGGGAAAGGAGCAAATGGAGAGTGAGTCAAGCAGTGAGGAGTCCGTGGTTCTCAGCAGAAATGACCGCAATAATAGCGGTAATATCAAATGGATTTGTGAAAACTGGACATAATAAGGTGAAGAGCAAGAATACATGTTTGTTAACTGAAAGCCTCTGAAAATCCTGTTAGGATGTCAGAGGAAAGGGAAACTGAGGGATTCTTCAAGGCTTCTGAAAGAGAACAGAAGCAGCCTCATGTGTAGGGCTAGTCTTGTCTGGCATAAAGATGCTGTGGTCAAAGCCTCATCTAGTTCTAGTTTCTGTTATACCCTGAGTTTCACTTACACACTGTAATATCCAGCAGAGATTAGTGTAGCTGCTTCCCAGGGTTATTGCCACGAAGAAGGTTTTGCAACACTAGGTGCATGTAGCTGTGAGCAGCACTTTTATTCTGTCCAGGCAGGTGACAAGAAACACTCCCCGCTCTAAAGGGTTCACAACTGTCACAACACTTTTTTGTTCTGCTGGGTTTGGTGACTGTGGAGATGTGATCCACCACCAAAGTCTCTCTTGGCACAGTTTTCTCACAGATTTGGCTAACGTGATCTGTTTCAGTAGCCCTTGCCCTTTTTTTGATGCCTTGTCCTCAGCAACGGGCAGCTGCTGATCAAACCATGGACCTCCCGGCTGGGGCATGTGGACAGGCTGTCAGAGCCAGCGTGCTGGGGCTACAGGCAGGATCCTTCACTCTGTGCCTGGCTCCCACTATAAGAGAGTGATGGGCTAAGCCCATTCCTGATCTTCAGTGTACTGTTGTTGTGCCCATCAGCCTCTGGGGAGCGTTTCCTCCTTCCCTTCCCCATGGAGTGAACCTCATTGTCCTGAAGTCCATAAAAGAGCAGAAATACTTCTGTGAGCTATTCCTGTTGCTGCAAATAGAGCAAAGAATGTGTTGTCTTTCTCTGGCAGCCTGGATGTTTTTTCGTAGTGAATGTGTTCCTGCTTTTGGTCACAAAGGATAAATTCCAGTCGATGGAAGTAGATGCAACTGGACAAGCACCTACCGCACGCTACGGGAATAAGGGGCGCATCTTAATCTTGCAACGGCAAGCACAGCACAAGTGTGTCGGGTGGTTACAGCATCCTGTTCCCTGCCCTGAAGTTTCCTTGTGCTGTGTGGGCGCTGCTGCGGTTCCCTTCGTGCTGTGCGGGTATCTTGAAGTGAGTGCCCAAATGGTCCCTGCACGGGGACACCCTGTCGCCGTACCGGCTTTTGCGTTCGCAGCGTAGTTGCTGATTTAATGACTTTGTTCATAAATAGCCAAGTTTTAAATATTCTTCTGGCACATTAATAACATTCACAGTTATTTCTGTAGGCAGCAGCACTCATCCTGGTCCGTTAAGGCCTGTCTGGTAATTGAAAGCTTGCCTTACATTCAAAGGACGTGCCTCTTGCCCACGGTTTTGTTCAGGTTTCATACGTGTGCCGTATCAAACGGAGTGAAAAAAAACATAACAGTGGAGCTTCTGGTCCTGGGAGCAGCCATTTTGCAAGAGCTCAGCAGCACTTGTTACCTGGCAACTGTATACGAAATTTCAGTTTTCAAACGCAGTAATTTCAAGCGAGGGTTTTGCTGAGACAGGAGGCTTCGGTGTGCTGACACGTAAGTGTAGATGGACTGGCCTTGCTCTCCAGTGGGGATCATCAGCTTTTCACCTTGCTAGTGAAACAGCAAGGAGCGTCTCCTTTGCCCCCTGTTACATCTGTCCCCTCCTGAAAGCCTTCAGAGGCATGGAGGCCACCAGGCAACTTGGGCTAGGCCAAACACGTGAAGTCAGGGCACGTGCACTCTTCGAAGCGGAGTTGAAGCTGAAGAAATGGTTGCTTTACGCAGAACTTGAGTGCTGTAAACTTGTGTGTGACTAGTGACCCGTGTGGATCCCGTAGGCACAGCTGCACAGTTTCATAGCTGAGCTACTCCAACAGCTGGACTTTTGAGGTCAGGTCTGAGTAGGAAGCCAGTTTTGGAAAGTAACAAATGTATTATTGCCAGCCAACCCCAAATGTTGCACCTAACCACTGTATTGCTGGCCTTCTGAGATCTCTCTGCAGGCAGGAGGGTTAGAAATAGCCCTTGAAGAACCCTTTGTTCTGGCTCTTGATTCAGTAAATCTGAATTACCAGCTTAGTCTTTCTGATCTAAGATTATTCGCTCCCTGAACCTAGTGCATTCCTTGTACCTGTTCCGTGGTGCTTTTCTGGTCTGCTGGGATTGCTTGGGTAAGAAAAGAGCTGCGACTTCACTTGTTTGTGTAGAGATAAGCTTTTTGTATTAAAGGTTTCTTACACATATTTCTTTGGAGAAGACATCTTTCCCCAACCAATTCAGCATATTCTACCTGATGGGCCAGTAGGACCTGACAAAACTCATGTAAAGGTAGTGTATTTGATGCAGCACCATTTCTTTTAAGTGGATATTGTGCACAGCTGGTCGTTCTCTTCCCTAGGTTCAGTGAATGAGAACCAGAGACCGTCAAATTCGTATAACGGGGACCTGAATGGACTGCTGGTGGCTGATCCCATCGTGGCTGGAGATGGACCTTCTTTGGCCAAACCAGTGCATCGCAGCATTTCTCTGGGAGCCCTGCAGGAGAAGCAAGTCATGTAAGTTTTGTCAAAGAAAGGCTGAGAGTGAAGAGAAAATGGCTAAAAATTAGTTCTGGTGAGCTTGGACAAGCCTGCTGGGAATCTGACAGTGAGTTTTGTGTTGAGTTTGGGTGGCAGTTGCGAGTCCATGCAGTTGGTCAGAGCTTTTGCGAGGCTGACGCGTGGAGCCTGCCATCCTTGCTGCTCAGGAACTGGAGAACATCAGCAGAGATTTGTTGAGAGAGAAGGGGAGCGGGACTGGTCACATGGCAAACACTGCAAGGCGGGATGGAGGTAAATTAGCAGGGCTGTGGGTGAAACAGCATTCTCATCGACCTCCAGCTGGACTCCTTCAGGGCCCCAAGTTACCTGAGGGGTAACTTAGACCAGTTCACAGTACAGCAGACCTCATGCTTGTCAAAATATTTCTCTGCACGTAACTTAAAACATGACAAATGATCCTGAGCTAGATTTGTACGCAGCTCTGCTGGGTGGTGCGTACACACCAGTGTGTTGTGGACAGTACAGGTGCTTGTACCGCGTATATGCGAGGGAACACATGCGTGTAGAATACTTCGGATTTGTCATGGGAATAAGAAAACAAATCCATACCAGTTCAATTAGCGTAATGCTTGGCTTCACGCGCTGTCTCTCAACATCAGAGCTCGTGTAAATGGCTTCTGTTTGGGTTCTCTGCTCATAGTTTTGAGAGGATGCCGTGGGAGCCATGAGCAGCACGCACTGTTGTTAGTGAGGTTCAGCTTCAGTCGCTTTACGCCTTCCGGTGTTGGGCAGTAGCTGAGGCTACTTGAACCAATTGTAGGTCTGTTCTCAACACAAATAGACTGGAGGTTTTTAAGCTGAACAAACCAGGTGTTTGGCTCTCAAACCTGTGGCACATGGGGAAGAAATAATCAACTCAAGGTAGTTTCTGTTTTCAGTTGTTCAGTTCAAACCTCCCAGATGCACAGATACTCTGCATTGTTGTTAAAATTATGAATAGCAAATACCTGACCTCTGTTCTCTTCCTGTGAGTCCTGATTTTTTTTTTCCCCCTTTGTTTTTCTTAAAAGCTGCCTTTCTGGTGATGACAGCTCTACTTGCACAGTCATATCAGCAAAAGATGTGGAGATAGTGGCCAGCAGTGACTCCAGCATCACCAGTAAGGCCAGAGGGAGTAACAAGGTAAGGAGCAAGAGAAAGTTTTGCCTCTTCTTAGTCGTGTCAGCTCCTGCTTGAACATTTTAAACAGCAATAGCTATCTTTTCTGTGTTATGGGAGGTTATAATTAAGTAGAAGTTTGTCAAAAAGCTTAACAAAGGGGCTGAAAATTGGAGCAGCGTCTTGTAACTGATGGTTACTGTTATTCCAGATTCTGGCCACGTTATCTTCTAATTCTTAGGAATAAGTCCATGATCTAAGCTGTAGGTTCTTGAGAAAGCGTCCTTCTTCCACAGCAAGGTTTTTCCGCTGATTGTTTCTTCACTGTGGAGGGGGGGTTGCTCTTGATAGCTTGGTAGCTCAGACCTGCTGAGGTCTCAGACCTGCTGAGGTCTCCAGATCAGAGCTGCGGAAGAACCGATATGCTGAGGTCAGAGCTAGTGCTGTAGCAGAGTACTCGGAACAAATGCTGGTGATTAGGAGAGAGTGCTCTGGTCTTGATCCTCTCTTCCTTCATGTGCAATGAAATAAGGGATCTCGGAGATTGTAAATACATACCATACCCTGTTACTGTTTTCCATAGACGATACTGGACATAAAAATGAAAGGGAGGATCACTGCCATAACTTCCACAGTACTTCTTAATTTTTTGCTTGCCAAGACAATGCTTGTCAAACAAGATCAGGACTCTGGTCTTGGTATTGAAAGTCAAAAGCAAGTGCCCATGCAGGAAATGTTTCTTTATCTCAGAAAAGTTTCCAAGACCTGAGAATCCAGACACAGTGCTAATAAAGAGGTAAAGACTGCTTTGCTGTACTTGCAGAGTCGAGTGTTGCTCTGCAGCATGACAGATTCAGTGAGTTGCATTCCTTCTTGCAATGGACAGAAAGCTTCATCAGCCTCCAGCTCTTTGAATGTTGAGGGCTCTGCTGTCTGATAATTAATATGCAATTCCTCCTACCAGCTGCCACTTCTAACAGTTTCCTATTAAGCATTACAGATCTTCCCTGGATGACACCATATATTTGGCAAGTTTGTTCCAGGAAAAAGTTAATTTCAGACGCTTCTCATATTTTGTTTTCTTTCTCTTGAGCAGGTGAAAATACAGCCTGTGGCTAGATATGACTGGGAGCAGAAATACTACTATGGCAATCTGATAGCTGTTTCAAACTCTTACCTGGCTTATGCCATCAGAGGTGAGATACCCATGTGTCTTGGATGTGATTTGTATTCGTTTGCTCTGTCTGTCTCTGAAAGAGGCAAATTTTGCACTGGGAGAAGGAAACTGGCAATAATTGAAACACTTCTTGGAATACTAGGATCAGGGTGCTGGTGTAGTGGATGTGTAAGTGAAGCTGGGGGAAGAGTTGGTGGTGTAGGAGAGTTTCCACTGAGAAGGAAAGTTTTTTCTGAAGTTAGGAATAAAAGAAAGAAAGAGACTCAGTGGAGACAGAGGAAAAGTTGAAGGTTTACATTGGTTTCACTGGACAGTAAGCTGATATTGAGATTACTCCCCTAATCAGATATTTCTGCAGTAAACAGGCTTCTCTTTAGCTAAGCCCAGAAACAGCCCCGTGGTAATTTGAGCAGATAAATGTTTGCAGTGGATTTGCTTGCATAAATTTAGAGTTGAGTTTAAGGCTAAATTTAGGAGCCGAAGAGCAATGCAGATGCAGTGTATTTTGCAGTAGGAAGGGGGAGGAAAGCAGAACAACGCGGGGAAGGATTGTTTCACAACTTACATGAAATAAATGAACACTTAGTCATCTGCAGTGTCTCCTTCTGCTTTCGTATAACCACACAGTGTTTGGGGCTCCATCAGCTCTTCCCTTTCTTCTTAGTTCCAGCACCCATCAGTTTGTCTGGCCTTTCATGAAGTCCACTACTCTGCTTCTGTGGTTTTTCCTAGCTGAGGTTATTTTAGAGCAGCTTTAAGGTGTTTCATCCTTTTTTAAAAAGTAGTAAAGCTTGGGTGAAGTAACACGATGGAGAACTGAGTGGTCTGCTCGGGCTGGCTTGGGCATCAAGAAGTGGAATCGCTGTGGTCTCCATAAGACTGCCGGCATTAGAGTTTGTCTGAGGTGGAGGAGTTGGAAACTGCACTTAATATATGCCCGTTCTAAAGCGTGTTCTTTTCAGTCACACAAGCCAAAAAGCAGTGCTCTTTGACAGGTGTTTATGCTTTTAAATTCCTCTTGTAGAAAATGTATTTGAGCTACCTGCCTCTCAGTGACTCCTTTGCTCCAGTTACTGAAAATTAAATTGCAGTTAAAATTAATTCACTGTCACTGGAGGTCAGTCTTGGAGGTTGGGTAGCTTTGTCATGAAAACATCTTTCATGAGAGTAGTCCTGGGAGTCATGAGAAGTCAACTTCTGTTGACTTTTTAAGTAGAGCAACTTGGAATCTGGGGTGCTCAAGAAATTGTAAAAGATCCAGGGAAGTACTTCACCTGCTCCTTACGAGGCAGGCAGAGTACTTCTTAATGCTGGCAGGCGAAGTACTTCTTAACACTGCCATTCCCATCTTCTGCACCAAAGCTGAGAAGTGCAGCGAGTATTTGTGCTTGTGCCAGGGTCTGGGAAAGACTTGTTGACGTGGTACCTGTCGATACAGGGTTTTGGTGTGCTGCCAATGACTGCTGATGGCAGAGTGGGTGCTGGAAATGCCGATGGCTGGAGGCAAAGGCAGTCTCATGGGGAAACTGCACAGACAAATGGTGACCTTTCTTTCTGTCTTCTCTGCAGCGGCCAGTAACGGCTCCGCTATGGTGCGAGTGTTGAGCGTCAGCACTGCTGAGCGGACCTTGCTGAAAGGATTCACAGGCGGTGTGGCAGACCTGGCTTTTGCTCATCTCAACTCCAGTCAGCTGGCATGCCTGGATGAGGCTGGCAACCTTTTTGTCTGGCGCCTCGCCATGGATAAAGAAAAAATCCAGTATCCTGTCAAAATACACCTCAGTCTTTGTGTAATGGTTAGATGTGAATGCAACCTCAAAATTGCAGCTTATTTCCTAGCCATTCCAGAATAGCAGCTTGCAGGGGGAGGCTGGATAGTTCTGACCGTTCCAGAATGTCAAATCAGCCAACCTGTGCCTGTATTCAGCACAATCATTGCTTGAAATCATACGTAACTTGAAATTCCAGGACACCTCAGTGCTCCTGGTCCAGGCAAAAGTAGTCAGTGAGACATGTCAGTCTACCGGCTGGCTTTACACAGGGACATTGTCACCTCGACCATGTGACAAAGCTTTTTACTCACGTTTGTCTGATTCTAGCTCTTCTCCTCAGTGACTTTTCTGGGGAAGAGGATGTAATGCTTCCTACCTACTCACTAACTTCCTTCCAAATCTGTCACCACTTCTGGTGATCCTGAAATTTATTTTTAGTGTTTGATTCATTGCCCCAGATCATCTCCTTTTAATTGCTAGGAGTGACTGCTTGGTGCTTTTGGGAAGTACACCCATCTATGGGATATGTTGTGTTAGGTTGTGGCTTCTTAATTTCAGTTGTATGCCATCACTTCAAAAGCAACTGGAGCAAAGGTGGTTCTAGTCATTTCAGATCTTTATGGGTGGACTAGAGCACTCTATCTGGAAGCTTTTCTGTCCTTCTGTGGTAGTGCTGTTGCAATGCTAGCTGTAATAATTTAATCTGTCCATCAGCAGTCGCATGGATTGCACATTCAGATGTGGCTGTGTGCTCCTGTTGCGCTTATCCTGTCCCTGTCTGTAGCCTGCAAGAGAAAATTGGGAGTATCTATTAACTTTTGTAAGCTTAACCTCTTCTGCCAGTGAAGAAACACGAGTTTGTCTGCTTTCTTAGCAGAATCCTTTTACCTGATTTCTTTCTGAATCTCAATGATCCAAAAAATCTTGAGGTTTAATAGTATTTACCAGAGGACCAAGCCTTAAATAGGTTACTGCTGAGTGTCCAGAATGTTATGGTCCTTAACCACGGCAATCAGAGAGGAGATCTTGGTTAACATCAAGCGGCCTGACAATACCCCACTGAACACCTCTCGAAGAATCATCTGGTGCCCTTTCATCCCAGAAGATAATGAGGAGAGTGGTGAAGAGGGAAATCAGACGCTGGCGTTGCTGCATGAGGACAGGGTAAGGAAACCTTGCTGTTGAAACATTGACCTTTATTGCCATTTGAGGGGGAGAATCTAATGCAGGAATGGTTGGAGTTGTAAAGGCTCTGTCTGGTCTGTGCTGGGGATCCTCCCATAACATGAGATGTGGGGATTCCTCTCTTCCAAGGAGAGGTCATGCTGATCTTTTCCTGGGGCTCAGGAGGAAGGAAAGTGGTAACTTCTGCTCACCATCAAATACCAGGGTCACTGGGAACAATGTGGAGGGCCAGAGGCATTGCTCATCTCTTCAGGCAGAGCCAGTTCCCAGTGGAGGGGACATGATGAACAGCAACTACTACTCCCAAGAGCAGTTCCCACAGTGCTGGGTGCCAGAAAAGCATCTAATGACCAGCTTGGGTGGAAATGGGAAGGTTTATGTCATGTACTTGCTGTTGGGCTGGTATGTGAGGATATAAGAACATAAGAAGTCCTCCACTGGATCATACTAGTAGTTGTAGAAACAAACCTGTGTGCCCACATGTTTGCTTTCCAGGCAGAGGTGTGGGATTTGGACATTATCCGAACAAACAACAGCTCCTGGCCGGTGGAAGTGCCTAGCATCAAAGAAGGCTTCATCGTAGTGAAAGGCCACAGCACGGTATAAACCTGTTTTGCTCCCTTTCCTGCCATTACATAGTTGATTGCTACAGATCACTTAGGTTTTCTTTGGGTTATGGTGTCTCAGGAGCTGCTGTTCTTAGGACAGTTGGCTGTGTAAAAAAAAAAAACAAACAACCCACAACAGTTTCTTACTCATCCACAACCTACTGCCTATGTACACACACTATTGGTAAGTTTAAATTGGCCTTTGTTTAAAGAGCCAAGGGCTTTGAAAATGGCTCTTGAAAAGTCATCTCTATTTCCAAGGGCCTGTTTGACAATATTTTGTTATATCTCCTGGTAAATGGAACACTGAAGACTGCTGTAGTTTGCTGCTGGGTGAGAAGGGCAAAACTAAGCCTGAGGTCATCTTTATTCTCTATGATCCCCCCTAATCGGTATAGCTAGATCTGACCACAGTGGACCAGGACTGCAGCTGAGTATGCAGCAGGTGATATTTTGAATCTCAAAGAAAACAACTGGAAAGAGTCCAGTTTCACTTCTTGAACAGGATGATGATAAAGTACTTGTATCACTTAGATGAGATGATAGTGACTGTGAAAAGCTGGAAGATCCCAAACCAAAATGAGCTCTGCTCATAACATGAGTGACGGTGAGTAGTAGAATCATAGAACCTTTTAGGTTGGAAAAGACTTTTAAGACAGAGTTGAATGGTTAACCCAGCGCTGCCAAGCCCACCACTAAACCATGTCCCTAAGCACCAAATCTACGCCCACTAAACCATGTCCCTGAGCACCAAATCTACGTGTCTCTTAAATGCCTCCAGGGATAGTGACTCCACCACCTCCCTGGGCAGCCCATTCCAATGCCTGACAGCCTTTCTGGTGAAGAAATTTTCCTTAATATCCAATCTAAACCTCCCCTGGCACAACTTGAGGTCATTTCCTCTTGTCCTGTCACTTGGGAGAAGAGACTGACCCTCCCTCTCTGCACCCTCCTTTCAGGGAGCTGTAGAGAGCAATAAGGTCTCCCCTGAGCCTCCTCTTCAGGCTGAACACCCCCAGCTCCCTCAGCTGCTCCTCACAGGAATTGTGCTCCAGCCCCTTCCCCAGCTCCATTCCCTTCTCTGGACATGCTCCAGCACCTCAGTGACTTTCTTGTAGTGAGAGGCCCAAACTGAACCCAGGATTCAGTCAACACTCCCACCCAGTTTCTTGTCACCTGCAGACACCCATCCACATCAGTGCAGCACAGTTCATTGTAATTAAGCTTGCTGTCTGGAAAAGGTGACTGTTATTTTTACCAAAAAAGTCCTCTCCGTTCTTCTGTAAAGGGTTAAGCTGCCAGGTCTGTTAGAAATCACTCCTTGCTGTCTGGAAAAGGTGACTGTTACTTTTACCAAAAAAGTCCTCTCTGTTCTTGTGTAAGGGGTTAAGCTGCCAGGTGACATGTCTGTTAGAAATCACTGTGACCTCCTGTGCTATCAGACTGTTAGTCACATTCCTGTTTGAAGAGAGCACTCTTCCTCCATGAAGAGCTAGAAAATCACTTTTCTGTCTTTTATGTTTTTTCCCCTTTCTGTTCAGTGCCTGAGCGAGGGAGCACTTTCTCCAGATGGAACTGTGTTGGCCACAGCAAGCCATGATGGTTTTGTCAAATTCTGGCAGATTTATATCGAGGGGCAAGACGAGCCAAGGTAACTGGAGAATTAGGAAATGAAGGATCTTGTAACAGAGAACAGCATTTTCTCTGTGAAAATTCCCTTGTTACAGAGTCACCAATGATGGCCATTCTCAGGACATTATAAAGAGAGAGGGTGAATGTTTGTCAAATTAATTGTTGCAGAAGAGTTGGATCACTGAATATCCTGTATGCTCAGAGTTTGGTGAATTTGGGGAAAAAGCCAAGAGCTGTGTCTGGAAGCAGGAGTTCTGTGCCTTGCCCAGGCTGTAGTCAAACTCTTGCACTGTCCCTGTTGACACAGAAAGCTTCTCTGCCGTTGTGTTCCCCAGGTTGACTTTTATGTATCGTGCTCTTGTTAAGACACCAAACCAAATACGTACACACGATTTCTTGGGTTTTTCGGTCACAGTCTGTGGCTGCATGGGCTGTCATCTCCTTAATTTATATAAGGACATTTATATATATGTAAACAGCTACGAGCTGATAACACTCTGTGGCTGCTGACTTAGTGCTGTCTTTGGACGAGGGATAATGTGTTCAGTGCCCACCTTGTATAGTCCTCGTTTACTACTCCCTGCATACTCAGTCTTCTCTGATTCTTTCTTAGATGTCTTCATGAGTGGAAACCCCATGATGGCAGGCCTCTTTCCTGCCTGCTCTTCTGTGACAACCATAAAAAACAAGACCCAGAGTAAGTCCTCAATCCTGTACTTGGATTATTGAGGTTTAGTAGTGTCTTCCAACTCTGTCTGTGGGGGATTCCTTGTAATTGTATTGTATTTGTAAAATAAAGTCAGTGTTGCGGCAGGAGCAAATCCTGTCCTCTTTGCAGTCAGTTTTCTAGTGATGGAGCACAGTAATAAGGCTCTGGAGCACAGTATAAAGTGACCTTAATTCTAGTGTCAAGTCCATGAAAGCAATGAAAATTCTAAGTTGAGTCCTTTCAGGTTTGTGGTATGGCCAGTTTTAACTGGCCTGTTACTCTCCAAATTTCTACTGCAGTAACTGTTTTGTTTTATTTTTACTGTTTCTTCACTCCGTTGTGGCCTTAAGGTTCTCGAGAGCTATCGTAGTTTCTAATCTGCCTCAGAAGCAGAGATTTTTTGGAAACTTTATGACATGGTTGGGCAAAATCAGCTCCAGGCAGCTTGAGGAACTTTTCTGTGAACCGTCCTTATGGGAAGGATCAGATCTTTTTTAAGAGAACGTACTTCTGTTATACCTGCAGGGTTCCCTTCTGGAGATTTCTCATCACGGGAGCAGATCAGAACAGAGAACTGAAGATGTGGTGCACTGTGTCTTGGACCTGCCTGCAAACCGTCCGGTAGGTGTTGGTATGCCGACTCCCCTGGAGGGTTGGATTTACTTTGGGCAATGGGTTGTACCAAAGATCTCAATTTCCGGGCATACTTAACTTTGCAAAGCTGATCCTTGGTCTGCATTGAGCCTACTCTAGCCCCAGCTACAACCTCCTCCTTTGCCAGCCTGACCGATCTGTTGAAAGCCGTCAGGGCTGGGACAGACAGCCAGGTCAAGCTTTGGCAGGGCAGAGAAGGTTGAACCTTTCATACACTCTCCTTGGTGTTACCGGGACCTCGTGTCTTCACTTTGGTCTGTAGAGCATAGACATACCTGTAGCATGAGAAAGAGGCGTTCCAAATTGCACTCCTTGAGAACTTGCTTCTATCAGAATACTAGATACTCAGTAACAAATCTAGGATCTCTTACTGCTTTTTCTGATTTAAATAATGAGTGGCTGCTACGTTGGCAGAGCTGAAGCAGTGATACAAGGCTTATTTGCTGAGCCATATAGGTCTGGAAGTTCAAATTCCACTGTAGTTCACCCCTTCACTCAGTTTATGTTCCTTGGTTTTACTTTACTGCTGGTGGATTGTGACCTCTCTGATCACATGTGCCTGTAAGGCCACTTCTGGACTGCCCTCTTAAAATGAGACGAATGTGGCATACAGCTCAGTGCTGCTTTTTCCAGCTCATACTACAGAAGGCCCAAAACCTATGGGAGGGTTATTTTGGTTTGGTGGATTTCTGGTTTCAAATTTGTAGCACTGGCTCTTGTTTTCCTATGAATGTGGAACATGTTAAGTGACCGCCACCTTTCATTTAAATGTTCAGAATCTATATTTAGATCCTATTCTGGGATCTCCCTGCTGGTCTCTTAGCTGAAGTCAGCACTGATTCCTGCAGTGGTGGTTTTGATCTAGTGATGTGGCTGTAAACTCCTAAGATTTTTTTTTTTTTTTTTTGGACTAATGAAGTTTCATAGCAGCTGTTCTGGTTGTGCTAATCTACCTTGCTTTTTGTGTCCCCCCCCTTCCACCTCTTATTTGTGGATCTAGCTTTTCTCCAGATATCTTCAGCTCCATGAGTATTCTTCCCAGCCTGAAAGTCTGCCTGGACCTCTCTGCTGAATATCTGATACTGAGCGATGTGCAGAGAAAAGTAGGTGGTTCGTTTTATTGCTGGCTGTGTGGGTAATGGTGACAGAAGAAGTGACCATCTGTGTGACTGACTCTGCTGCCTAGGTCTAGGGTTTGCATGTTAATAGCTAAAAGTGCAGAGGTTGGCCTTGGCTGCTTCACCATAAGATTGCAAATGGTAACAATTCAGCTGATTAATCCTGAGGAGCTCTAAGGATTACTTCTCACCCGTAAGTAAATCTCTGATTTGGTGACATCATGGCACAGGAGTGAGTTCCTGATTAACATTGACTCAGATAGGAGTGTGCTTATTGTGGTTCCCTGGGGTGTTCTGTTTCAAATTTAAACAGCCCTGGCTTTATTCCTCACGTTACTTCCCTTGTTCCCAGTCTCGTCCAGGTGCTAGGCTGTGTCATCCACACACACATACACATGCTCTGCGCTCAAAGCCCAGTGACTTACCGTTTCCAATTCTTCCAGGTCTTGTACGTGATGGAGCTGGTGCAGAACCAAGAGGAGGGCAAAGCTTACTTCAGCTCCATCTCTGAGTTCCTTCTGACCCACCCAGTCCTAAGCTTTGGCATCCAGGCAGTGAGCCGCTGCCGCTTAAGGCACACCGAAGTGCTCCCAGCAGAGGAGGAAAATGACAGCTTGAGTGTAGGTAGGTGGTGAGGGGAATTTGGCTGCTGTGAGGTCAGGATTTCTCTCCTGACTGGTTCTGGCTTTCACATGAACTGTTGTCTCTCTTCTGCTCGTAGTCCATATGAAATACATCCTGTGCAGCTGAAGTACTTCAGGGAGACGCAGTTGAGTTGGTTACAAGGGACCTCTGGAGGTCTCTGGTCCAACCTGCTGCTTGAGGCAGGACTGTTGCTGGTGGCAGATCAGGTCACCTGTGCCCTCACCTAGTTGCATGTTGAAGACCCCCAAACGTGGGACTCCTGTCTCTGTTCTGGTGCCCTGTCTCAGGGCTGCACCCCTTCCGAAAGAAAATATTGTAATATTGTAATATGTAATATTGAACCTGAACCTCCCACCCCGGGTTCTAGCCATCACCCCTTACCACACAGAAACGCTGCTGAGGCGTTTGTTGGGGGAAGAAGGCATTCCAGGCTGAGTGGGATTAAGTGACCACAGGCGACGCTTTGGGCAAGGTGCAAGATCAGCTGCTTGGTGTCTGAGCCGCGATGCTTTGGTGGTTGCATAGTGCCGTTGCCCCCAGCAGAACGCAGGAGACAGCTTCCTCTGGCAGCGTAGGGCTGTGTTGCTGCAGAGCTCTTTATAACTACAGCTCTTAACAGCCAGGAAGGATGGTCGAGCCCTAGTCTGAACTTCTGGGTGAATCAAGCTCATGTGTCTCTCTTGAAAATACATCTGGCCAGTCACTTGAGCAGCCAGAATGAATCGCTGGTCGTTCCAGGCCTCAGCTTCCTCCTCTTTGCCTAGTGAGTGGGGTGGTTTTTTTTTTTTTTCTTCTCCCCCTCTTCCTTGAGGCTGATCTACTGGATTACACCACATTTGGTTGCGCTCACACTGAAGAGTGAAGGGAGTGTAGGATACACTTTCCCTTAACGGGGTGAATCTACCTGAGAAGTGACGAAGCTGTATTGTGCTGTTTCTCTGCTGCTGGTTCATCTGCTGGGATGTTTTTCTAGTAGTTCATCTGCAGTTTCCATCCAACATCATGTTTTCCTTTTGCCTCCTGTACAGAAGGTGCTCCGGGAGCCGGGGCTGTTGAGTCGGCAGCAGGCGTGCTGATAAAACTCTTCTGCGTGCACACCAAGTGAGTATGCGCGCAGCTACCGTGGGCAGCTGTCTGCGGTCGTCCTAATCCTGCGCTGACCCGTAGAAATTTAACTTTACCAATTCCTTCTGCTCATAACAAAAACTACTTGGATCCGTAGCAACTTCTAGCTGTGGTGTGTTGGCCTTACTGGGAAGTAGCCCTGTGTGGTCCTGTGGCAAGCTAGTATTTTTGTTGCCAGGCATATGCAGTGACTTAGAGTTGTTCTCATGCCTGAGTACTGGGAAACATCTCTGAAATGCTCTGGGTGGCAGAGTGGACGGAGGATCAAATTCTGCTGCTTCTGTCATGGGCAGAAAACACTAAAACATATTCTGAGGGAACCAGTTCAGTGAAAAGGGATCTTTTAAGCATTGGACTTCTCTTGGTGATTCATAAACTCATCACAGATGCCTGGTTGGTTTTTTTTTTTTCAGGGCCCTACAAGATGTGCAGATTAGATTCCAGCCTCTTCATAGCCCTGACATGAGTTCGTCCATGCCTTCCCACAGCTCTCATGAAGAATTTGGTGAGCGCTTGTTAAATCATTACTCAGTATTGCTGAGCCTTTGAAGGTCGTTGGTGGAGGTGAAGCTGCAGGAGTGCAGCTTTGGGTGTTTCTGTGTAATGGAGGTGTCATTACATAAAGGGTTCTGAACAGGGACTAGCTGTGAAGCAAGCCACTTGATGAGAGTGTGGGGGCATGTTAGGCTAGGAGTCCTAATGCTTTGTGCACTCCTGAGTGCCCTTTCTAGGTGATTTGGCACTTGTGCCAGAAACTTGACATTTGGTTGCTTTTTTTTTTTGTCGGATGGACGATATTAGAGTGACTCCAGAGATTTGGGAGTAGAGGGGACCAGGCTGTGCGTCATGTGCTCTTCCAGTTCATTCACTTGGATGTGGCTGTTAAACTGGGCTTGCATTTAGAGAAGAAAGGAAGCTTGGATCTCTTGTTATCAAAGCTGTTATCCCCTGTTTAGCCTGCAAAGAGTAAGCAGAACACAGGACTTGCCTTACCCTTAGCTTTGATTAGGATGTTGCAAGGTTTTTGCTTGGTCTTGTGGAATCCAGTACAGCAAGCGATGGCAGAAGTTTGTACTTGTGGAATTAAAGCTTTAGCTTTTGGGGAAATTCCTGTAAATTGATTTGTATCTCTCCCTTGGAAGCCTTTCCAGACCACATGGCTGATCTAAGCACAGAAGGGCTGGGATCCGAAAAAGGATCGGTGCACGGCTCTCAACCAGACCTGCGGCGTATTGCCGATCTGCCTGTTCCAGCAGACTTCCTTTCTCTCTCAAATGATGCCAAACCTAAGCTGATGACTCCAGATGCATTCATGACACCAAGTACATCCCTTCAACAGGTAACCAGGGATCAGCGCTGTTACTGATAGTATAAGGGATGGGTTTGGATTTTGATACTTTGGGAACTTCTCTGAGGCAGTGCCTCTGATCGGCTATGCTAGCCGAATGCAGAGCACGCAGGAAACTCCGTGCATGTAACCAAACTGCGTACAGGCAAGTTGGCACATCTAGAATGCTGAGCTGGCCTGAGCTTGTGTTGAGTGCTGTGTTTAGCTGCAAAACTGCTGATGTAAGAGTGTTGTGTAGAAATACAGGTTGGCTAAATAACTATCCAAGCTGGGAGACTGCTCTTACTGGTTTACACCTGTTGTTTGGGGTTGTGATGTGATGGAAAAAATGGCATCTCTGCATGTCCTGTCTGATGGGATCCTGTGGAAATGCACGTCTGAAATCATCGGGTAGGTAGATGGGACACTAACATCTTCTGCATGAGATCTGCAAATCGGTGATCCAGTAGCTCACTGGGTGTTTTTGAATCTAACACAGCGGGCCTTAACTTGTACAGAAGACAAGACTTCTGTGCTTGCTCCAGGGTTTTCAGTATCAGGAAGCATGTGAAGCATTCTTTGGGATTGGGTGGTGTCTGCAAAGTGTCTTGGTGAAGAGCCGTGAGCAAGCATTTACTCCTCAGTGGAGCTGTGATGGAGCAGTCAGAAAACACAGAGTTGCTCTTAATGCTCTGCCAGATGTGTGTGGCCAGCAGTGCTTTATCACATGCCAATGGCTCCTGCCGGGCATCTCCAGGGCTGCCTGGAACTGGCAGCACGCACCTCTCTAACTGCACAGGTTTCTGCTGCCCTTCTTGGCTATGCCAACTAGCAGAAGTGCAGGAGCTCGCTGTTTCTTGTCTGCTCTGCATCCAGAAGTCATGTTAGTTTGTCTTAAACCCACTCAGATATTCTTGCTTTATAGCCTGCTTCCATGCCTCCATACTGAATTTCTACTGAATCTCTGTATGGAATTTGTGACTGTAGAGTTTTCTCCATGTGCTTTTGGAGTGGGCGTAGGCATAAATTAAAAGGTGTTTTTAAAAGTGCATCTTTTGCAGCTATCTGTAATATAGAACATAGAATGGTTTGGGTTGGAAGGGACCTTAAAGATCATCCAGTTCCAACCCCTCTGCCATGGGCAGGGACACCCTCTCCTAGGCCAGATGTTTCTGTACCTGTGCTGCCTGTCTATAACTGACTGTTCTCCAGCTGAGTTCTTCTCTTCCCTCACTAAAGGCAGACATGATGAATCTTCCCCAGAGACATACTTATTCCAATGTCTGAGCTCAAGTACCTGCAGCCACTGGAATGCAGGTCTGGGAAATAGTATTTTTTCCATTTCCTCATTGATCTTCATTTCCTGTCTTGATTTGGAAAGCATCTGCATCAAACAAGTCACTGCAGTTGTATAATGTAATAGGAAATAGTATTACAGTGATACGAAATATATGTAGTAGGATTTCAAGGTGTGGATTCAGCTGGTGGGAAGTTGTGCCATCTGTATTTTCCCTGACTTCCAGTGTGACATGGACTGCCAGCAGTTATTTGTTGTGCTGGTGTGGCTCTTACAGGCACAGAGGAGAGTGCTTGTGAGCAGCGCTCCACGTGCACATCCAAAGGTAGGGCTTTCCCCCCACCAAGGGAAGAACGTGTGGTTGTCACCACAGCTCGAACATGTACTGCAGGAGCCTGGGTGAGGCTGGGAAGCACGTGGAGATGTGCAGAAATGGAGTTAGTACTGAGTTAACTGATGAGAGAGTGCCACTCCAGCAACAACTTGAGGAGCAAGGAATAAACTAAACTCCTCCTAAAGGTTTGGATGTTGCTAGCAAAGTTGCTGAGTGAAGAAGTAAATTTTGTGCCTGAGGGTGCGTAGCCTTCCCAATGCACAGATGTCCCAAGGGAGCAGAGAGAAGTTGTTTGGCTCAGTCTCTGCCATAAGCAGTTGGCACAAGACACTTGGCCAAACCATCTTTCCCAACCGAGTACTTGTGTGCTCGTGTTGGTGTTCTCTGTAGCTGTTTCTTGGTAGTCAGAAGCAGCATTGGGGGCCAGCGTATCCACCCGTGCCCTTCACTGCTGGCCAGCTGGCTAGATGAGCAATACCTCTTCTTGGGCGTCAGAGCGTTCTGCTTCCATCTCTCAGCGGTGCAGGACCTAAACCCCATGCAGGGTTTGGGCTCGCTAGTGGCCACAGGCCGTGACAAGAGCAATCTGGCTCAACAAACAAGATGGGGACATGGTGCTGAGCCCTGCAGAATGCCTCTTGGTTTTGGGAGAGCAATTGCTTAGTAAGAGCAGTCATTGCTGACGCAGTGAGGATGTACTGGGGCTTGCCTTCCACCAACACCTGAGCACCCTAGCAGTACAACTCCACCTATTTTTTGTCTATTCCCTCTTTGCCAAGGACTCCTCTGTCACATCCTGACAGCTGTCGATTTTCTTGTAGATCGCTGTATCTCCAGGCAGCAGCGTCAGTTCCCTGACTGCAGTCACAGCCATGAGTAGCACTTCTGTCACGGATGCCTCTATGCCCAGGTAAACAGATCATGTATTAAATGATGTATCTGCAGCTGAAATGATACTGTCCTTCAGGATGGCGCAGAGCTGTAGTGTATCTTAGAGGAGAGGAGTTTGTAGCCAGAGTTAGAAACTGGCCTGGGTCCCATTGTCCCTATATGGGCAACTGTTTGCATCTCTAACGCAGCTTGGAGCATGCCTGTTGTCATCCAGGGGGCAACAGTAGTGTTTCGTATGTGCCTCACAGGGATTCTCTTATTGCATCTCAGTTTTGTTGCTTTACATGCTTCTCCCAAAGGGTTGTCACTGTTTACAGGTAAGAGAACACTGCAGTCACCAAGGACAGGGAGGTAATTGGGACCGTTAGGAAAATTTTACTACTGCTGCTGTGGGTTAGGCTGCGTAAGAGGTGAAATCTTCACTTCTGGGGGCTGGGAAAAGGATAAAGACCTATCCTGTAGTGTTGTGTCTCTCCCTAAATTTGTACAGTGTGCACTGAAGATATAACTGGTCCCTTTTCTCACTGACCCCTTGAATTCAAAGAGATTGTGATGTCCCTCTTTGTTTATTTGTTTCCACCTGGTGTCTCTTTGGGCTCTATGGGGACTGGGAGATGCAGGTGCTAGTTGACAGGGAGTGGCTGACTGAGGTGGAAAGAGCAAGGGCTTGACGAACACTAGCGAAGGTTGGGCTCCTCCATTGACCTGTGAATTCCATCCCCTCATCTTGAGTGTTTGCAGATGTGTACCATGAGGTGGGCTTGCTTGATTTGTTTGTTTTCTGCAGGCCGTCAGAAGACCTGACTGTGAGCCCCAAGATGCAGCTGGACACCAGCCTCACTCTGAGTAGCAGTAGCAGCAGTCTCCAGACTAGTCCTAGAAGCCATTCGGTTCTTATCCCAGGCCTCCCTGACAAGCTAACACCAAAGGCACCTGTTCCAGTAAGGCTCCGATTGCTGCTCCCTTCCTTCTTCTCGTGGGCCAAGGGACCTCTGTCTTTGGGCTTATACAAGCTGAAATTAGACCAGTGTGTGCCCTTTAGAAAACAGAGCTGCTGGCACAGATCTGCAGCCAGGTTTACCCATGTTAACGGAACTTCACCTTGTGTAAAACAGCATGTCTCTGAAAACCAGAGACAGCTCTAGCTTGGGCTGTCACCATCACAGGGCTTGGACATGGTCAGCCTTAGTGTTAGGAGACAGTGCTGTCTGGAAAGGTTTCTTCCTCCTTGCTGGTCTTACTGGTCTGAAATGATCTTTTCCTATTCCTAAATTTTTCTTTCCAGGTGTGATATGAACCAGATTTATGACCAAAGCTTGAAATTTAAATAAGCTTTCAGTCCTGGAGATGTTCAATGTTAAAACTAACTTTTTCCCTCAAATAGAAGGGATTATGGAGCAGAGAAGGGAGGTGGAACTGGTGTTACATCTTTTGGAAGTGTGTTCAAACTAGCCATTGGCTTCATTGTGGTGTTGGCCCAGCTGAGAGCCTGTTACAAGTCTTGGGGCACTTCTCCATCTGCTGAGCAGAGTAGGAGCACAGGGATCACATGAGGAAAGGATACAGCTGGCTGTTCCCAGAGGTGCTTGGTGTAAGGTACCAGGGGTTCTTGGGGTGTCTCTGCATTACCCTGAAGGCTCTTGTTTGATATCTTGAATTCAGGTTGCGCCAGGAAACCCCTCTCTAGCGCTGGAACTGCAGGAGATGGAGCCCTTGGTGGTGCCCCAGGCTTCTCCCACCCGCGAGCGCTCTCCAGACGTCATTTCCTCTGCTTCCACGGCCATGTCCCAAGATATCCCAGAGATTGCTTCCGAGACCTTGCAGCGCAGCTTTGCGGCAGCTCCATCTGGGCTCCCTGCGGAGGTGCTGGAGCCCAGTCATCACGCAGACAGTATGGCATCCGCTGCCTCAGCCTTGCACTTGCTGCCTCCGAGGAACCGGCACAATTCAGAGCACAGCCACCACTCTTTGGACATGCCTCCAGTGGAGGTGGACAGACTGAATGCTCCATCCTTACTGGAGACTGCTTTAACTCAGGAAAATGCATCTTCTGACAGTGTTGTGAGTCAGCCATGGCCAGCAGCTCCTGACATAACCAGAGAAACCAGGAACAGCATGGCAGACAGGTAATTTATGGGTTTATCTTGCTTAGGACAATTGCTTTGCGCTTGCCAGATTGCTAGCTTGATGAAAAGCTCTTATGCGGTGATGAAACCGGAGCAGTTCTTTCTTAGAGGATCTCATGGTTCAGCCTTCCTGTGTGCTTGGCCTGTCTATGCTGTGTCCTGAACTTCCTAGGCTGGCTCTGACAATCTGAGCTCTCCTATCCCTGGCAGCATGAAAGATCTCTGCTAAGAAGGTGAGAAGTCTGCTTTATTGGGCTTCACGTTCACCTGGGAATGAAGTCTTGAGATGGGATATTTCTTGTACTCTAGAAATAAAACTAGTGCAAGCTAAATGCTGCCTCAGGTGATGCCTTCCTGCATGCTGTTACTGAAAGGAATCAATTAACACATAATCAACAGGTTTGATTAGAAGTTAGTTGTATATCTTCTAGGATTGGCTGTGCGCAGCTACCATTATAAATAAAATACTTTACAAGTCAGGAAATGAATGACAGTGTCTCTGTGGAGCAGGCATGCAGAATGGGGCAGCACCACATACACCTGCATACCAGGAGCAGGCCATTATGCTGGCAGCAGTGCTAGGATTCATCATGGAATCAGCGCCCCTGTCTTCTAGTGAGATGAGAAGGGCAGGATGCATCTGGCACCTCTGGAGCCTGCCTAGGCTAGGGCTGCACGCACCGTGAGTCTGCAAGCGCCTGCCTTTTCAACAGGACTGGGAGTGTCAGTGTTGTGCCTCCAACTCTCCAGGGCTGTTCCCTCCACCAGAATTGCAAGAGAAAGGCCTTGTGCTTCCACACCTGAGGATGCTGTTCAGAAAGTGGTTGCAATTCTGATGGCCCTGGGGAGGGTGCTGAGGCTGTGTCTATGCAGTGGTTTTGCTTGTAATTTGAAGACGATAAAGTACTGTCATAGGAGTTTGCAACTCCCCTCAGTCCCACTCAGTCTTTGCATTCTTCAGGACTTCTCATATCAGAGTATCGCATCAGCTATCTCTGGATCTGAGGAATTTCACTTGTGCATCAGTGTAATTTTGTTTTGACATTCCAGCCCAGTCAAGCCATCGCGTGAAAGCAACAAGCACCTGCTTCTACTTCAAGGTCTTCCCGTGCACTGAATTCAAAGAGACTCAGTGTATGGCTGGCGAGCATGTGTAATCTGCTTCAGAACCTTTATGAGACTCAGACTGGATTCGCTGTTGCAATTTTGTTCTGTCTGGTAGAGCTAACCCATCAAGCTGGCACACTTCCCTCTGTGTTCCCTCAGACACCTGGAAGAGCTGAGAAGCACTTTGTGCCCTGTGATCAGTATTATTTGTTGAAAAACAAACCCAGGACGATGTTGTTCACTGTAGTATGCTGTGCTGCCCATTTTGGGTAGCACCTTACCTGTTTGCATGGATGTCTGTTGGGAGATTATGTTCTTGGTTAGTGCTGAAGCATAGCTGAGCTGCTGCTCACTTCTTAAGGGCTCCAGAAAAAGGCATGGAGACGTTTGAATGTTTAGTACCTCTAAACAACACTTGCTTCTGTCTGGATTGGTGCGGATAGATGTGTGTGTGAAGGGGTCTGTTTTAGACCTTCTATCAGGATCTGCCATAAGAAGTGGAGTGAGCAAATGCCCCAGCTGAAAGAGACTTTTGTGACAGTGTCTTCTGATTTTTTTTTTTTCCCCTCTTCTAGCCCAAGGGATGAGGTTGAAGAAAAGCACAAGAGCTCTTCCTATCATCGGCACAGCTACCACTTGCTGCAGCATGACAGCCAGGATGCTAGTGCAGAACAAAGGTACCAGAGTGCTCAGCCCCTTTCTGGCCCTGCATGGACTCAGTTCAGGCTGCATTCGTGCTTCTGTCCCCAGCAAGCCTTCACATGTGGGGTGAATGTCTTTGCTTTGTCTCCTGACTTCATGTGTGTATGCAGTCCAGCTTCCAGAATGTTCTGGTGCCTTCAGCTGATCACGAGATTGGCCTCTGGGCATTGCCTGGTTTACTCTCTGTCAGGAAAGGTTTGACTGTGCTGCTCCTAAGAGCACGGACCAAGCTTGGTCTAATTACCCATGAAAACCTACTACGGGACTGGTTTCCAAATCTGTGCCCTAGATACTGCAGCAAGAGTATCTCGGGAGTTAGTTTCTTGCTTTTGACATCTTTGCTCCCTCACGAGCCACCCTAAAGCTCATTCTGCGTGCCTGGCAAGCTCAGCCCTGTTTGACAGCTGAGAGTTCATTCATACTCCACACCCCAGGTCAGACAAACAAGCAGCCTGTGTTGGCCGGCTGGTCAGCAGCTGAAAGACTCCAGGGTACTGAGGATCACGCACTTAGACTCACCCTAATTTTCCTCTGTTCCTTGCTGCGTTGAGTGCTTTCTGTCCGTAACGCTGTAAGGAAATGCTGTGCTTGGGTTCCCTGCGGGGTCAGCGTCTCATCCGAGGGCTTGCGGGCTGGCGTGTGTATGCAGCGAGAACAAGCCACACTGCCTGAGCCGCGGTGCTTCCTAACACAGAGACTCTTCCGGTCTTGCTGTGCACACCAGCTCCGCCTGAGCAGACCCAGATCCAGCCGGAGCAGGGCGTGCTGAGCTTTGCAGAGGTCTCTGTGTTAAAGATCAAGGTGGCAGGCATCCTTAGCCGAGCAACCCTGGCCGTGTGTGGGTGAAGAGCAGAGTGTGAATCCCCTCCCCGTAGCGAGGGCTAACGCTGTCCGGTATTGCGAGTGATGTCCTCTCCCCTGCTGTGTTCCTTCATAGTGACCATGATGATGAAGTTGCAAGCTTGGCTTCTACGTCAGGTGGATTTGGTGCCAAAGCGTCTGCGCAGAGGCTGCCTGTGAAGGACTGGAAAGCCAAGGCGTCCCCTCGTGCTTCCCCAAAGCTAAAGCGGAAGGGCAAGAAAGATGACGGGTACGCTGGGCTTGCCAGAAGGCACAACCTGATGTAGCTGTTAGCAGTGAGACCGAGTGCTCCCAACCCTCACCCCACTTTGCAAATGGCAGTGACCCCACAGGGCGTGTTGGTTGTTACTCAGACACTGCCTGCCACTCCGGGGTGTTGGAGTCGGTGCTGCACTACCTTTCCAGCTGGGACTCAAAGTCCAAAATGCAGCCTGGGCTTTAGAAGAATGTGCGGGAGGTAAATTGCACGTTGTGGGGTTGGGACACTGGATCCATTTACCAGTTTCAGTGAAGGCTTCATTGGAACTGTGACAGTGTGAGTGGCTTAACGTGGCCTGCATTTGTGGTTGGGTTCTGAATGCTGGCACAGTGCCTTTGTTCAGTGACATCTATCGTTTGTTACCTGCTTGCTGCTTCTGTGTGTTTCTACACGTGCCCATATGAATGTCCTCTAGGTGAAAACTGATGACTGGAAAGGTCTTAAGGTTTGCTCATGGCAAATCAGACCAACCTACCTGTACTGGTGAGAGGAGAGCAGCACAGCTTCTGCACGGGGCTCTCTGCTCTTCTTGTGTTCCTGTAGCTCCGTGGTTTGGATCACTGACTGTGCAGATCACAAAAAGATGAGCTGAGGCATAAAGTTTCTGGCTGTGGTCCTGTACTGTGACACCCAGAAGCTCTTAACCTTTCGTTTTTTCTGCCTCCGTCCTTTTAAAGTGCTGAATGGATGCTGTCTGGGAACGTTTACTTTCCTTCTGGTAGCCTTTGAATATACATAGATGTGTGATTTCGATGGAGACATGCAACGTTAGTGGGTCAGTTCAGTGTTTTTCTTTTACTCCGCTGTATATGCGGGAGTGCACCGCTGGTTTCTTCCACCTCGAGAGCGGGAATCATTCTAGGTAATTTGAAGCTTGTTAATTCCATATTTAAGAAATGGGTACTTGTTTTTTGTCTGTAAAATATCAGGAGACCTTCAAAAGCTGTTTGGCAGACGGCTGGCTTTGAATTTGGACCAAACTGAAAAATCGGTGTGCTTTTTCCTTTGTACCAGTGCTCATTAAGGCTTGGTTCAAATCTCCTGCTGTGAAGGGATCGGTCTGTAAGGAACTTGAGGGCCTGTGGATAGTGCAGATGATGGAGTCGGTGCTGTCCGGACAGGGATTTCCCCACCTTCCCGTTGCTTTTCATGTCATACTAGGCAAAACGGAAGTATGAGCCGGAGTGTAAAATCTAAAGCGACCGTAAAATGTGTGATCTGTTTTGGCAGCAGACTTGGATAATGAGAGTAGTTAATTGACATAATCGGATTATTACCTTCTTTATTTCCAGGGATGGGAACCAGTTGCCAAGATCATCTAACAACCAGGTGAGTCAGAACTGCGCTGCAGTCCGTGCCACAGGCATGATTTCCTGACTTACTGAGGGCCTGAGAGGAAGTTCAGCCCGGTCCCTTGACACAGCGTGGGCCCGAGCAGGCTGAGATGGGGCTGCGCCTTGGCATTGCTCCCTTCTGTCTGGCACGGCAGAGGAGGAGCTGCTCAGCGCTGTGCAGGCTGAGCTCTCCCTTCTCCCCTTTGCATATCGATGTGCGCTTCTGTGTTCTCACAAGCCTTATGTCATCTGAGGCACTACCACTCATTTCCTCTTCCCTGCCGAGATGACTCGGCAGCAGGATAAGCACTCCCAGGCAAAGTAAGGGTCATGGTAGGACTGGCCTGTTGGAATTTCTTATCCCTGTTGATAGTACCTTTATGTCTGTCAGAAAATGCTCTCAGCAGAGTAACGAATGCTTCTTAAACTGCCCTTCATATGTGTGCCTCCTTTAGGTATTTTGAGCAGGTGAAGCGACTGTAGATGTGTACTTCTCCTCCAGTTGTTTGGTTATTCCTAAATAAGTGAAAGAGCTGAAAAAGTGCTCTAGGAAACCTCCCTCCTACTTGACTGACTGCACACCTCTTTCACAGGTGTCTTGAGGTCATTAGTTGCATTTGGAGGCCTAAATGCACTCTGAACCTGACCAGAAACGAATAGGATCTGTTTGTTTTAGGTGCCAGAGCTTTGAAGGGGGTCTTGAATTTTAGCAGTTGATATTGTAAGCAACCATTTATGAATTCCTTGCAGGAACCTTTGTGCCTTGCTTTATCAATGTATTTCTTGGGACGAAAGTCTTATCTTTAGGCATTAAGCTGACCCCGTTTTCTGCTTTGTGTGTTCCACTTCAGTCCTAGGCACAGGGGTTGACCCAGCAGAAAGCTTGACTGACCTCCAGTCCTGTCAGAAATGAATGCTTGTCCTCTCCTTGCATAGGTGACACCGGAGTTCCAGGACGAGCTGATGTGCATATTGAGGAGCCAACAGCGGGAGCTCTCTGAGCTGCGTCAGAACCAGATGGAGCTGCTGCAGAGGCTCACGGATCACCTCGATGCCATCCAGAGCTCCCTTATGGGTCATGTGGAGAGGGTGATTGACTCCCAGCAGGAACAGGAGCGTATCCTTGTTTGCAGGTGTTGCGTGGCAGTTAAGGAGCAGACTAGAGACGTGAGGAAGGCTAAGAAAGTTAAAGATCTCTGCAGCGTGGGCCGTCGGTGCAGTAAAATTGCCTGGCTGTCATATAACTATTTCAGTTCCTCTCAGTCCCTTTCTAAGGGCAAGAAACTCAGAAACAGAACAAAGAACTGATCCTTTCTCCATGCCACTAAACCTTCTAGTTGCCCATTAAGACCACAGGTGCTGTGACGCAGCGTTGGCCTACGTCAGGCAGTGACCAGTTGCACAAGATTAATTATGGGATGTTCCTTTCCTCCTCATGGCAAGTCGGTACTTGCACCAGAAACAGCATCTGCCCTGCTGTGCTGCATAGCTGGATGTAGAATTATCTTGTCTGTCCCCAAATAGACATCTGGTGGTCCACAGGTCCCTTGTGTGTTGTCTGAAAAGTACTTGCTTTTGGTTTCTTCAAACCTGGTATCCAATTATTTTTATTGTACTGTGAGTAGTCAGTTCCTGTACATCTTTTGCTGGACTGAATTTGGTCTTGTTGCCCAAACTGAGGAGCTTGAACCTGTTTTGTGGCTGAAACTACCCTTAACTTCTATGACGTGGCAATGACTTCTGTTTTCTCTATTAAGTAGTCTTGGATTTTCCTTTTTGACCATCAGGCTGATATTTTCATAGATAATTCAGGGAGCTTTCTACTGAAGTTCAGAGTCTAGCGCTACACTGAAATATTAGAATAATTTTTCCCTATCTGCCCAACTTTGTGTCTGCACTGAACTTTGTCAACAGCTAAATTGTCTTTTCTGTTTGTTCTGTTGGGTGTTTTGTTGTTGCTGCTGGTTTGTTCTGAAGGGGCATGTGTTTGTGTGTTTCTCTTTATGTGTTGGCTCCTTCAGGGAGCTTGGCTGCCTCGTGAGGTAGGGGAGTAGCTTTTATCAAGCCTGGGTTTGCTCCCGTGCACTACATCGCTGATGTCCACCAATTCCATCCTTTAGAAATGCTACTCCCAGTTTGCTTTCTGCAGATATTGGGCTTCCTGGTTTCTGTACTGGTTTTGGCTGGAGTTAAGTTTCTTTGTAGCAGCTTGTACGGTGGCACATTTTGGATCTGTGACCAAACCAACGTTGATAACACACTGATGTTTTTGCTCTTGCTAAACCCTGTCAAGGCCTTCTCTGTTTCTCCTGTTCCAGCGAGCAGGCTGGAGGTGGGAGAGAAGTAGGGAGGGGACACAGCAGGGGCACCTGAGCCCAGCTGACCGAGGGCATATCCCATACCATAAGACATTGTGCTCAACAGTAAAAGCTGGGGGAAAGGAGGAGGAAGAGGGGGCACTTGGAGCAATGGCATTTGTCTTCCCAAGTCACCGTAAAGCGTGATGGAGCCCTGCTTTCCTGGGGATGGCTGAACACCTGCCCACCGGTGGGAAGTGGTGAATGAATTCCTTATTTTGCTTGGCTTGCGTGTGGGGCTTTTGCTTTACCTGTTAAACTGTCTTTGTCTCAATTCATGACCTTTCTCACCCTTACCCTTCCTGTTCTCCTCCCTGCAGAGGAATGAGCTATTCCGCTGCAGAGCAGTGAGCGAGCGGCTGTGTGGGGCTGAGCTGCCTACCTGGGGGTAGCTAAGTTAACCCACAGCATGCAGGCAGCGCTACTGTCAAGCTTCTTTTAGCAGTTTGGCTTTTCTACCACACCTTCCAAAGCTCTTCTCTCACCCTGATAATTGGTTTGGGAGCACCCTGTTGCTTTCAGGAACACTTCAGCAGTGTTATTAGACCCCTCTTTCGCCAGAGCTGCAGACTTGCTCTCGCTGAGCCTCTGAGACAAGGCCAGTGTCCATCTTTGTGGGCAGGAGTGTTGAGGGCAGTAAGGAAAGCTGCTGGTTGTGCTCCTTAACGTGCGTTCTCGTTAGAGAGAAGACTAGACCGAGTGCTGACGGAAGGACAGCAGCGCAACGGGCAGCTCCAGGAGCACCTGTCTCAGCAGCTCTCTCAGTCCCTTTCCGCTGCTGTGTGTAACCGCCTGGAGAGGACTGTTCGTGAGGAGATGAAGAAGACCGTACCCCAGTGTGAGTGTTGCTGCCTGGGTTTTGAAGGTGAAGCCCTACCGCTGGCCCCGTAGGGATTGAACGTGGGCTGCGTAGAAGTGTTTGCACTGTATGACGTAGGAGTTAGGATACATGAAGACTACTCATTGTGCTTTAGACTGTTGTAGGCCCCACTGTAATCTGAGGAGTTGTGGTTTGAAAGGAGTATGAGGCTTCCAGAGAGGATGCTTTTCCAGGGAATGTGGTCTGACCTCCTGCTGTAATCCATAAAGCTTCTGGAGGCTGATGGAGGAAGGCAGAAGAGGCTAATGGGCTTGGAAATGCTGAGACTGGACTGGAGCAAAGCTAAACTTATCTTTGCCCTTCCTTGATGCACCGGCACTGTCTGTGTAAGGAAAAGTTCAAAGAAGCGCTGGTGGGAAAGCGTTCTGCTGTACTGGTGTCCACCATCATGCAGGGCTGCCTGTTCTAGGTCAGGTCAGCTGGGACTTTGTCAGGGCAAGCCTTGAAAACCTTCAAGGCTGGAGGAGCTTCCACTGCCTCTCTGGTGACTTCCAGAGTTGTACCACCTTCTTACCAAAAAGTGTCTCCTAACATCCAACCTTAGCTCCCCGAGCCAGAGCTTGTGACCATTGCCTCTGGCTGTGTCATATCCAAGAAAAGATTGACTCCACTTTCTTTTTTGGGTTTTGAAGTGTGATCCCGGGTTTAAAGCTGCAGTGTCTGATGTGTCTGTGTTGTGCCCAGGCATTTCCAAGAGTGTGGACCCCATTGCTGGCCAGCTAAGCAACACTATTGCCACCAAGCTCACTGCTGTTGAGGGGATGCTGAAAGAGAGTATCACCAAGCTAGTGAAATCAAAGGTAAGGAGAACCAGACTGTAGCTTTTCCTGGGGACATTGAGTTGTCACTTGCCTGGATGGTGACTCCGCATACCTCTTCGTCTCACCTGTATCTCCAGGTAAGGTCAGTTTAGCAGCCAGTGGTCACACTCTACCCTGGTCTTATCCAGAGAGCGAGCTTGCTGTGTACTCCCCTGCCCGCTTTGCCTCGTTAGCCCTTGCATTTACCAAGTTGTTAATTTTCTATTGGAGTAGGAAATTCTCCCTTTGGCAGCGTTTTAGGGTCATCTCAGTCAGCCAAGCGGTGATGGCTTGACTGGCTCTTCTGCTCTCCACTCTGTTCTCCGTTTCTACATTATTTAGGGGGCAGCAGCTTGTTCCTTACCTTGTCAGGGAATGGTAGATTGTGGGAGGGAAGCAGGGGAAGGGGAAAGGAGCCCTGCCTGACAGCCACCTTCCCTGGCTCTGCAGCTGAGCTATAGCGAAGCCGTGCTGTTCTCGGGCAGCCTGTGTAGGCACGGTGCAGCCTGGTCAGTAGATAGAGCTGAGGGAATACACGCTCCTGGCACTGGGCTGTCCTTACCTGCTGGCGGTGTGTGGCAGGGACCGACGGTGTCTGTTCACATCTTTAGTCTGCGGCAGGCTGCTGTTGATTTCCTCAAATCTCTTCTGTGTGTGCTTAAGAACCTTACAGATACCGTTGTGAGGGCAACGGCTGATACGCTGCAGGGGCCGAT
>NW_010270292.1:4516-4809 GCF_000690775.1 Eurypyga helias | reverse complement strand
TGCCAGTCCATGTTCCAGCAAATCAACGACACCTTAAAGCAGGGCACGCAGGAATGTGAGTAGGTTTTTTTTCTCCGAATTTTCTCTGTGCAGTGTATTTGCATTAGAGGCTGATAACTGGTTGTTGGCCTTTTCGTAGGTCTTTGCCCCTCAGAGTTTCACTGGTGACTGTTTTAACCCCTTAGCCCACCTGCATGCCCCGTGGCACACTTGGGAAGCAGAAGTGAGGAGGTGTTTGTGGCTGGTGCTCTAAGAACAGAGATTCACCTCTGGTCTCTGTAGCCCATGCAGCG
>NW_010270292.1:326-4496 GCF_000690775.1 Eurypyga helias | reverse complement strand
GTGTAGTAAAGCCCAGCTGTAGGATTATGCCAGCCTGACATCAGAAAGGTGAGGGATGGGAGGGGTAGCACTCCTGCAGCTAGGCCTCATCTCAGAGGGGTAATGGATTGGGGAAGGTTTAGAGAAGGATACGGGCATGATCAGAGGTTAAATAGTGACTGAACAGTGTAGACATGGTTAGGCTGGAGAAAAGAAAACTATGCTCTTTAGTAAGGAAAATTGTACGCTGATGCCCTGGAGATCTTTCCTGTTCTCAGGCTTGGGATTCAGTTCCTTGGCCTTCCTGGGAGGCCAGGCAGGTATTGCTCTGCAGAGCTGGTTTCTGCGGAGGCCTGAAGTTAGCTAGTGCTAGCCCAGAAGCTACTCTTGTCCATAGGTCTGCAGAGCATCTCCAGCTGCTGTTCGTTTTGCACCCTTCCTTTTCCTCACAACTCTCCCACAAGTAAATGGAGTTTATATTCTTCCCCCTTTTGATCAGAACAGTTCATAAAATATTTTAAGATACAGCTTTTTCATCTCTGCAGACATGACTTTTGGTTTTGGTCAGAAGTGTTCTTGTTTCTTCACTGCCATTGAACTCCATCGCTAATGCAGATCACAACTGTGTATGAAACAAATTACCCTCGCTCCCACCTTTACCTCATCCTGAACAAACAGTGCCTGTAAAGGTCTGTCACAAGAGAGCTCGTGGCTTTTTGTTGCTGCCTCATGTAATCATGCGTGATGGGGAGGCTGGAAGCAGGGTTTCTAGGTTAGCGTAACACAGCCTAAAGCAAGGCTGTGTGTCCTCCCCTCTCTCCCACGCTTGTGCACTGCCTTGGTAGTTGTTTCTTCTGGAGAAGGTGTGGAGCCTGGCAGCTGGATTTCTGCCCTGCCCACCTCCACACGTACCGCTGGTACAAACGTTTCTCTCTCTGGCTGTTGCAGACGTCCAGCAGCTTGAGACTCACTTGAAGAACAAGAAAGTACGAGAACAGGAGGCCCGGGACCTGCTGCTGAATCAGCTTCGACAGCTCATCAGCACCTTCCAGAGCGCCACCGAGCAGCTGGCTTCCACTGTCGCAGCCAGCGTCCACGCCGAGGTGCAGCATCAGCTGCATATTATCGTGGGCAAGTAAGTTGGCGGCTGGGCTCATGGAAAGAGGTGTCAGTGGGAGGTATGCACGTGTGTAACACAGATCTCTGCTGAGCCGTGGAAAGCAGCCGTTTGTCACCGTAGGGCTGCGCGTCGGCCCTCTGCACAGCGTGACAGAGTGTGTGGGCTGGTGTAACCTGCCCCGTCAGGCACAAAACGAAGCCCACAGAAGGTCTCCGACAACCAGCTGTGTTGCTGCTGCGTGTGTGTGCTCAGGGCCTGCTTTTCAATGTCGCACGTGCGTGCTGGGAGGCAGAAGGACTTAGGGCAGCCCAAAATTACTCTCAATTCTGACCAGCCTTCCTGGTCTGAAACAGTCTTCTGGTCTTCTGAGGGCTTTTCTTCTCAACTCTGTGTCCTCAGGCAAGCCAACAGTTTCTGTCGGCTGCTCTGGCCTCCCAACTGCTCTGCACCCTTGGTGCTTGGCCATCCTGGTTTCAGGACGTGATCCCACCAGTGCCTTCACACCGTGGACCTGGTGGCGGGTTGCCAGACGTTGGGGCTGGCCGGTGGCCACCTGCGGGGCAGAATGCCTATTTTTTAACCACTATAGCATATGTCAGAGCGCGCTGGGGTCTTCAGTGCAGACCAGCCTTGCCAGGAAGGCTACAAACCAAGTCCTCTCATTGCACGGGCTGTGCTTGCTCCCAGCGCAGGTTCGATGCTTTCTACCCTTTGTGAGCAGGGCAGATCCCACCTCTTGGATCTAACACGCAGAGTGGAGCCTGCGCTGTGACCTGGTCTTGTGTGGAGAGGTCACAGGCCCGGCACAAGTGTGTTCTCGCTCTAAAGACGCATCTGCAGGCGGGGAAACTGCCTCTGACCCATGTGGTGTAGAAAGCTGGGCCCGTTCAGGGATGAGCCTTGCTTGTAAGCCAGAGGCATTAAAGATTTACAGCGCTGTATGAGAGAGCTCTAGTTCCCTGAAACATCTCTTCCCCGGAAAGAATGCCAGCATCTTCCACATGCACCCTGGGACATGGTGTTGCTGGCCGCAGAGCTCCCTTGTGCACCCTGTTTCCGATGCCTGTGCCTCAGAGCCATTTGTATTAACCCTTGGGAGCCACGCTACGCTGAGCAAGTGCTTTCTCACTGGTACAAGCTTTGTGCAGTGTTGTCCCTCAGTTCTTTGTTTTCAGAGATGCCTTTGGGTTTTGTTTATCTTTTTAGCATGCAGGAGTCGATTTTGGCGCAGGTGCAGAGAGTCATTAAAGGAGAAGTGAGCCTGGCCATGAAGGAGCAGCAGGCCGCTGTCACCTCGAGCATCGTCCAGGCAATGCGCTCGGCAGCCGGGACTCCCATCCCCGCTGCTCACTTGGATTTCCAGTCTCAGCAAACTCACATCCTTCAGCTGCTTCAGCAGGGACACCTCAACCAAGCTTTCCAGCAGGTACCTAGGCTTCCTGGCAGTGGGCATCGCTGCTCGTGGGGGAAAAGGCCTCCTTGGGGTGGGGACCCACAGCAATTTACACAGGACTTGGCTGGAAAGACCTGTGGCAGTGGACTGCTCGAGGGCTGCAGTTGCACTCTTGTGCACGTCAAGCCAGAGCCATGCAAGTTCCAAGTTCCAGGGCGGTTCAGTTCCTCCCTGCGCTGTCAGGATGGCGTCAGCACTACGGTAAGCTGGAGTGTTTTGCCATCGGCCGTGGCACACCCCTGAAGAACAGCAGCTTCGTAAGCCTCTCTGGGCAGACCTACCAGCTGGGGCCTGACCTTGCCTGTGCCTTTGGATATGTAGGCAGATCCATTTGAGCTGCAGCTGATAAACTCCTCTGGAAATAACAGTGATGCTGTGCCAGTGGGCTGGCTCTGTGCTGACTGTAACCTGCTCCCCTCTCTCTGGCTGCGGTCTGTGCTGCTTAGAACAGACATGCTCATCCCCTGAGTGTAGACTGAAGCCTAAACAAGGTCCTGCTTACATGGACAGCAGGGTTTTCAGGGAATCCCAACTCTGGTTGGAGGTGGCGAGCCACTGAGCTGCCCCGAGACAGAGGGCTGCCTCGTGCTCTGCTGTGCCCCTCACCTGCCCCTTTGTTTCCTCTTCATTTCTGACTGTGTCTTCCTTGCAGGCTCTAACAGCAGCTGATCTCAACCTGGTCCTGTATGTCTGTGAGACCGTGGATACCCAGCAAGTATTCGGACAGCATCCCTGCCCGCTGTCCCAGCCTGTGCTGCTCTCTCTCATTCAGCAGCTCTCCTCAGATTTGGGTACTCGTACGGAACTGAAGTTGAAGTGAGTATGATCAGAGTGCCCGCTCTGAGCCTAGGCAGGCCTGCCCCTGGCTTTAAATTCACCGCCTGCAAGGGGAAGGTGGTGCTTCGACAGAGGTTGGAGCTTGTGTAGCCCTTTACTGGCACGTGAACAGCCAGTAATGACTTGGAAAAAAGAGGGAGACGTTGCTACGAGAAGCCTTGGTGCCTGGAGGTAGGAGGGGTGCTCTAACCTCCTGGTTTGTAGCCCGTACACATTATTTGCGGTCTGTGCAGCTATCTCTTTGCACCAGGGAACAATTCCCCTGGCAAAAGGAGGGGTGGTGCCGTGTGTCCTGGATAGCTCAGTATCCAGAGCGAACTTTACTCTGTCCTCAAATCTGAACCCGTCGCTGCACTTGGTGTGGGCAGTTTCTCATCGTGGCTGCCAGATGTGCTCGGTGGGAGGTGGCAGCAGGAGCTGCTGGAAACAATGTCTGTTACATGTTCCACGAGTCAAAACCCTGTTACTGCCCTAAAAATCTACCTTGTTAAGGTACCTGCAGGTTTTGACCCTTGCTTGTACGGAAAATGACTTCAGCTGAGTTTTTAACTCAGCAGCAGGGGTAAAGCAAGCTAGAAAAACTCAGAAAGAGCCTTAAGGTACAGACGAGCTGGTCGTCGGGGCTGAGCTGCTGCTCGGTTCAGGATGGCCTGTTGGTGACCGCGTTGCCGTACTCTCCAGCTGCGCTTTGCAAGTTCGTGGCTCCTCTGAACTTCAGGGCAGCTTGTTGGTACAATTCTTGCTCTTCCCTCACCCCTTCCCGGAGAGACACTGAAAGACG
>NW_010270292.1:0-316 GCF_000690775.1 Eurypyga helias | reverse complement strand
ACGAAATCAGCCTCACTGCTGGGGGGTTTTACTGTTAATAAGTGACTAATTCTGCTCGTGCTGAGAAGCACCGAAGGGGAGAGCTGCAGAGCTGCGGCCAGGTGTGGCCTGTGGCCGAGTGCCGCGCTCTGCGGGGTGTTCGGGCTTGCTGGTGTGGCTGCCCGGTCCCCGCAGCCTGGGAAGCGCAGGGGCTGCCCTTGGTGTTGGAGGGACAGGCAGACTCTGCTCCGAGTTGGTAACGCTTACCGACGGCTGGACGTTCTGACTGCACGAGTCCTGCAGTCTGACTGCAAGAGTCCTGCACTTGGGTCACAAC
>NW_010270291.1:0-2769 GCF_000690775.1 Eurypyga helias | reverse complement strand
CAAACCATTCCATGATTCTGTGAATGTGAAAGGGTTGGCTCTTGCAAATGAATTTGTGGCTCTGACATGACAACAGATGAGTGATCAGTTTGTATATAGATAATTTCAATGAGTCTAGCCTACAGGAAAAAAATGTCTTTGTGCAAGAGTTCTGGACATGGTGGAAGTGCTTGAATATTGCACTGATGGAAAAGCTAACAGACAGAATAAGCACTCCAGACAGTTAGCCAGAGAGCAGCATGCAAAAGCACAGAAAACCTGACATGCCCTGAGCTGCTGTGGATCAGCCAGTTGCTCACAGTGGGGATTGTGCTGGCAAATGACAGCAAAGCCTCCACGCAGCCTGCAAGAAGACCGGTGGAAACATCTGCCTTCATTTATTTAGCAAGCCAAGGGCAAAAGCAGGTTCTGACCAGGGAGGAGGGGTGTCCAGGTCACTATCTTGCCACTGCAGAACCAAGTGACTGAAAGTGGCAGTGCCACCATGCATAAACGGGATCTCTTTGCTGCCCCCCGCTAGTGTTTCTCATTGGTATCGACTTGGGCAATGGCTCCGGGAAAGCCAGAAGGCATTTTCCAAACCAGCTGTTAGCGCCTGTCCTAACTGCAAAGCCTCTGCCACGCTCTCACACACAACTTGGCACGCCACAAAGCGCCACTTTTTGCACCCTGAGAAAAATCGCGTCTCACTGACTGCATAGGAAGGAGGAGCTTTGCTTAAATCATCCCGTACCTGGGCAACAGTAGGCAGTAGTGCTTCTCCATGGTGAGGGGAGAAAAATGCTGCGTGATTTTCCTTTTGCTGGCTGGAACTTGCCAGTGCAAAGCAGGGGCAGAGCACGTTGGTGCCCACAGGTGCCACAGGTCAGCTCCCCGAGAGCTCTTACTTGCCTAAGTTAGAGGATCCTGTCCTCAGAACCACTGAAAACGAGCCAGGGAATGACATGCAGCCAGTAAACATCATTCTGGGGAGAGAAGAAATTGTGTCCATTATTCCACTGGCTGGGAATGGTGTGGCGTCTCCACCAGCCAGTTGTGTGGGCTGAGATGTGCAGCCGGCCAGAGACTAGTGCCTCTGCGGTTGAATTAAACACCGTGTTAAGCAGCTGCTCCCCTGACTTGCCTCCAGACTCTCGCTGTGAGTTATTAACGCCTACTTGTGCCTGGTGAGATAGGGCTTGTCCGCACCGGTTGATACATGACAAGGTCACGCAGGAGTTCACGACGATTTGCAGCCTCTCGCCCGCTACCAGCGTCTTCCTGGTGCTTTGTCCAGGCCACTGCTGCCCAGCTGTTGCTTCTCACATGAGGGCTGGCTGCATCACGCTGCTCCATCACCTCCCTGCCCGCCCGGCCTAAGATTCAGTCTTCCCTTTCTCTGTCTTAGCTCATTTCTTGCCTTTGAGTGGCAGATTTTGCCATCCTGCTGGCTGCTCTTTCTCAGGGTGGCTGGGAGAAGGACATGGGAAGGGGCTGTGTCAGTCTGCCATCACCTCTTGCTTTCTCTTGAATTTTATAAATGCACTGAATTGGATTTTTATCTAAGCAGCAGAAAGGGGGGGCTTTCCATCAGCAGTATATAAATAAAAATGGATCAGAATAGATTGGATTGTTGCTTCTTACATCCGCTTCCCTATTTTGTTTTTGACAGGTCCTGACACCCACACACACGCTCCTTGCTCAGACTTGGCTAGATCTGCTTTTTTTGACTGCTTGGAGTTTTTGGCAGGATTTTCCATTCCTCATAACCTTCTTTCCTTACAGTTTCAGTAGCTCTCACCTTGATCCTTAGCTCTTAGGCCTTGTGGCCTTATGTTCTTACCAGGACCATCATTAAAATGTTCCTGCGTGCATTCAAAAGCTGGTATTTGCTATTCAAATAGCGTTAAATTCTAACTGTTTAAATAAGTCTTGGGGAATTGTTTCTGAGCTTGAATTGGATGAATGTGCAAATGCCTCCATCATGTGCAGCGTACACCCTTTTAAGATGTGGGTTTAGTATTTACAGATGCACTCCTGAAATTAACTTTTCATGAGTATTTGTGCTGGAAGAACTTGGTTGCTTGAATGTGTCCATAAAGGGGACTATAAAAGCAACACAAGAACGAACCAGTAGAACGTACTTAAAAAATTTACTAGTTTCTAAAGTCAATTTTTAAATTGTCCAACTCTAAACATGAGCGGCGGAGAGAAACCGGCAAGTGTGTGAGTCAGATTCCCCCTTTTGCCTGCCGTGCTCGGTACCAGATACGTGGGAGCAGAAAAGCAGCCAGGCGCAGCAGCAGGGCTGAGCGTGGCAACAAAAACACATCTGTGGGATTTTCTCTCAGTCTGCAACACGTGGGCAGGGACCAGGCCGAGGGCTGCGCCAACACCCCCTCCTCTTCGCGCTGGGATGCTGCCCACAGGACTGCAGTGCTCCGAGGGGGCAGCCATCAGCAGAGGCGTGCTGGAGGTCGGTCACCACCCTCGTGAGGTACCCAACGATGCTGTGAAGAGCCTCAGCCGGGTCCCTGGGCTGCCTGTGCCCTCCCATGGGGCTTGTACTCAGCCAGCTCCTGTCACCAACCACCTGGGGCTGGCAGGCCCCCCTGGGCCCAGGCCAGCACAGAGGCTGGGGCACACGGCAGGGCGGTGGTGCCAGGGAGGTGTTCAGGAGGGGCAGGCGACGCAGTGCCATGCCCAGCAGTGATATCAAATAGGGTATTTCAGATAAAATGGTCAAATGTAAAAAATGGAGTTTTTGTTATTAAAAGCTGCTCAAAGTCC
>NW_010270290.1:0-23293 GCF_000690775.1 Eurypyga helias | reverse complement strand
AGAGCAGCTTCGTGGTATTTTCCTAACCAGAGTTAAACCACAACATAGATCCAAACATCATCTCATCAGGACAAGCCCAGTTTGTACAACAGCATTAATGGATAGTCTGTTACATGCCGACAAAAATTAAAGCAGAAAAGTTTAATTTTTTAGAAAAATAAATAAATTCAGAGTATGGTAAAAGCTTGTGATAGCTGGCAATATTTTTGCTACTTACTCATAACACAACATGAATAGAAGCATAAGGAATATGACAGAAATATCAGCAAAGCACAAGTTACATTTATAAGCAGCCTGAGCCAGAGGACTCTATTTGAAGGCATGTTGACTTCCATTTCTTATGAATATAAACCGGGGTATTTATATAGACCTCCATACAGCAGATTTACACTAGCAGATTCATTCATCTATTGTCCAGATTTCTACCATAAAACAAACAAAATTTTTGTGGGGGAAGAAAAAAATATCCCTAACATGAGTTATTACTTCTTGGGTACAATTTTAAGACTCTTCTACTGGAAAGGTTAGGAGTATTTCTATATATGCCAGAAACCAGAAACTTCTTGTATAAATTTAATCTATATTGTTGGCCAGAGGCTTTTCCCTTAGATAAAGTCAATGCAGAACTGGATTGGTGAAGAGTCAAAGTGAAGAAGTGGAAAGAACAGAAAGCACATGATAGTTTCCACCAGTACATTTTCCCAGTTCCTCTGGAACAACAGATCTTCAGCCCTGCTGAGCAATGTCCATCTACACCAGTGGAACACTGTCAGCAGAGAGGACACCCAGAGCTCAGTTACTACAGATACTGAAATGGCGGTTAGCCCCAGGAAGGAGAATAGAAGGAAGAGAATTGCCTCATGCAAAAAGATATGCACAGCATAAACGTTGGATATCTGGAATTTCAATGAGGTGGATAATACCATGATTGCGGGGGGGGGAAACCACAACCATAAAGCACACATCTGCAGAATTAAGGGAATTGTCACAAACATCAGGTAACAAATCGTCCAAGGCAAGGAACGAGAATCTTCATTACTATGACAATAGCTGCAAGAACACCAGTGCATGTTAAAAGCAAATCAAGTTAGCAGAACTGCTGTAAGACCATACACAGAATGTTACCACGGTTCTTTAGGTATCATTCTTAGGGCACACTTTTCACTCTACTGCATTTTTCCATTGTGATGAGATCTCCTCAGCTGCTGTTTTAATGGGGTTAAGGTTAAGCTTGCTTTCATCACTGATCTATAATTAGGATGGCTGTTATTCTATGGTTTCTGTAGAGCCATATGGTTATCTAATGCTAACAAGAACTGCAGTGCTTCAGATTCTGTATATTGCTTCCTGTCTGGCTTCTGGTTTCCTCATTTTCTGAAGCATTTCTAGGGCTGTCTATATAAGGAAGGAAAAGGAAATCAAAGTCTGTGTTTATTGTGCTTCCTGGAGATTAATATTCCCCTATGAATAGGTTTGAAAAGATTTCAGCCATGCTTGTCTTGTTTTTTCTGCAAAAGAATATACCCAAAGAGCTACAAGGAAAACTGTTCAAACTTGCTTCTGTGTATTTGTCAGAACACTATTTGTTTTATTTTACTGAGTTGCACCAAGGGAGTACCAGTTAACATTCCTCAACTGACACTGCCACTACAACAACAGATTTTTTTTTTCTTTTATTTTCCAATTTTTTGTTGTTGGGTATTTTTGTCCAGTACTACCCAGAAGAAGTTAGGCATCAGAAAAGGTAAAAGGGAAAGATACTTCCTGATCCAGAAATGACAAGACATACAAGAGGTAAGATAGCAGGTACAGAGTGGTCAAGGATGTGATAGGCCCTGTGATAGTAATCCAGTCTTTAGTAAAACAGTGGTTTGGCTTTTAGGGGAGGGAAACTGAGGACAGATTTTGACATTCTGCTCTCTGCCCAGGTTGGCAAGGCTTTGCACTGAGAGAACAAACAGTTTCATATAGGGCTTTATTCTCCCCCAAAAAACCACAGCTGTAGACATTTTATAATAAACTTTCTGTTTCTTAGAAATGAGCTTTCCTCATTTTGCTCTAATACTCTGGTTTACTTCCTGTTTCCTTTGGGTCCAATTTTTATTGTTTCAGTGCAGCAGTTTCAGTGCCAATGTCAACATAAAGACAGGAGCATTTCCAGTTTATGACAGGTCTGACAGTCATGCTTCCAATGATTCTAGCTGGAAGCTGAACCAGTAGGCCAGTCCAGATGTTTTTGCAATGAAAGCATTGATTGAAGAACGAAAACAGACATCTTGGATATTAACAGGAGCCTGGAAAGCGGACACCTCACATGAGAAATAACCCGGAAAACAACAGGACACAAACTGATTCCTGGTATCTCAGAGGAGGAAGAACTGGCACTAACCATGCAAAAGATGAAACCATTCTGAATTTGGTAGCCATCTAAAATTGCGCAGTGAAGTTGAAGATTGGGTGGAATATAAAAACAGAAAGGAAAACAAAGCAATCTTAAATAGAAATTACCACAGCTAGAAACCATTTTGTAATGCGTTAGACTGGATGCACAGTTACAGATGTAGCAGTCAGTGTCACAATATAGATCTCATCAAGATTTCATTTCACTGATTACAATAAATATGCTTTTGATTCATCATGAAAAAGAGAAATATATAGGAATCCATTAAAAAAGTTTTGTTTAACAGCTTTTTTGCTGATTCTTTATATATTCAGAGAATTTCCAAGGGAGAGTAACAGAATTTAGATCCCACTGAGTTTCTGTGAACTTTGTTTAGTCTCTTTCAAAATATTCTCCCTACAGCAGAGAACAACTCAGGTGTTTTTGTTCCTCTTGTCCATATGGTTTGTATTTTTAGGAAGACTGATTAGAATAAGCATACAGATGTGCAATAATTATGCTCTACTGTACAGGCCTTCCCTCCATCACCACTCTTCCAAATGTACTGATTTAGACATCAATTTTAGGTACTTCTTTGCTCCATCTCCTACCCCCCCATGCAGTAACCACTAATACATTTATCCTTGCAAGTAGGTCTCTTTCCATTTTACAAGTGGAGAACTCAGAAACAGAGGGATTAAGGTACATACCCTCAGCATGGGCTGAGATGCCTGGCTGTTGGGACTGCATTCTTTGAGGATTTAAGTTATCCAAGACCACACTGGATGTCTTTCAGAGCAGAAATGAACTTAACTTGATCTTCTGAAGTCCAGGCTAGACTTATCTTTCATCCATCTTCCCTCTTAAATCCTGACTTTAGGCTCAGAATTTTTAGCAGTTAAAACAGAATAGCACCTATTCCTCCATGTCACAAAGAGGACTTTCTCCCCAAGATTACAGTAGATTGTATGTGAGAACTGTTTTGCCTCTGGAAAACCCCATGGGAGACAGATGTCTTCTCCCCACATTTCATATAGAGAGAGCCTATGTAACAGATTGTCCAGAAGAAACATATTTTTAATATGAAAAAATAAAAAGATAACATCTTAAATATCAGTGTTTCCACATCAAAACACGGTAAGTCAGATACCATTCTATAGTGAAACAAAAGTGTTTTACGTCTTTATAGAAATTCAGTAGTTAAGAATATCATGCTTGTTGATAGCAAGTCCAATGAACAGTAAATAATCAAATGCTTGAACAGACTGACAAACAAGAATATAATGGACGACATTTAGCGATAACCTGACAGGTATAAAACCCAGCAGCATTTGCACTGCAAAACAAGGAAAAATTCACGGTTTGAGTGGGCCTCTAATCATAATCAGCCTGCCGCTTGTGTAGCAGACCCCTTCACTGAAGATTAGAATTATGTAAATTATAGTATTGCTGCCACTAAATTTACCCTTGCTTTAATTTGAAGAGAACAAGTTTTACCGCTTCTAAAAAGCTATTAAAAATCCGGCAAATTATTGGGCGCCATCTACTGTTTCATTAACTCAGTGCACTAACTAGCAGGCTTTTGGAGCTGCCTAGTTGAATGAAGATTTTATTCAGCAACTGAAGCAGAAATTCAGATTTTAGGATTTATTTAAAAATCGTATTGCATTCACTCCAAAAATCAGTGCCCGTTTTTTCAATCACAGAATGATTTTTACATGTATTAAAAAGCAAAGTCATTAATTAGAGATGAAAATAATTAAAACTTAAGTTTAGCATCAGAGTCAGTCTTTGCTTTATAACAAATATTTTAGTAAGGAGATAATACAGATCCTTAACCTTTTTCATATCACTAAATAAATTGAAATATTGAATACTGGCTACACTTGGGGGAAAAAAAATACCACCAGACATTAAGCTAACAATGGTTGTATTCTAATGATTACGAATATTCTGGGATATTATTTTTTTTAAAAAAGAGATAGTTAACCATAGTGTGACATCAGAGAGGGTCCTACCTTCCTGAATAACTAATATACAAAGAGTTATTCTTCAAGTTGTAGTGAATTCGCATAATGAAAAAGATCAAATGAATGTCAAGACTCATGAAACAATTGTCCATGTTTTCTTCCAACCTTAGTTTCCTTTTTTGCATTCATGTTTGAAAATTGTTCGTACAATTGCTGTCTCTACTCATGAAGTGAGGAGAAACACAGAAGGAAAAAATTCAAGCTGTCATTTGTCTGCCTATTGTAGCACCTCAATGCCACATAGCCAGAAAACAATTTGTGGTGGGCAGCATTCCCTGCTCTGCACTCTTTGGGTTACTAGTGAACAAATTCTAGGAAATTACATGTTAAAAAAAGGAAATAAATAAAGAGAAATGAAAAGTGATACTGTTTCCTAGAACTATCACATGCTTTCACTGCTTTTCATCTCTGAGTTCAGGACAGATTTCACCTCTTGCTCTGAAGTTGAGACATTTACAGCTCATAGTCTTAGCTCTAAAGTCAACAAAGAACAGCAGGCACTTCCAAAAAGTAGTCTATCTCATACCAAGAAAGGTGTTACAGAGATAACAAATTCCGTGTATAATTTTCTTTAATTGACTAAATTCACAAACACTATACTCAAATACCTTTGAGTATATTTAAGAACATAGGTGGGGTATTAGCCACAACTCTCATCCTTCTAGGCAATTATCCTTTGAACAGACTGACAACCAAAAGATAAGGTTGTCTTGAGCTCTCGTGCTCTATCACGTTGCCTCTCTACCCCATGCCAACGGAGTGAGAGGCAACAACAGATACTACAAAACATCTAGCTCCCGCGTCTAGCTGTGAAGATGAGCATGGGTCCTGGAAATGCTAAACTGCATCAGCAGAGAAGTGCTCTCAGGCTCCCACAGAGAACTCTGCTGAACAGGGTCAGCCTCTTGCTGTTCCAGGCTTCAGTTATTCTGAGACAGCCTAGGTGTCTTCAATTGACACCATATTGCAAAGCGTAGACAACCTTGGATAAATACACTGCTATAAAGAGGATTCAGGATGACACTGAAAGGAAAGAAGTTAAAATCTTTCTTTGCAAAGGAAAACTGGTGTCTGATTCCTCACATGCTCACCCAGAAAGATTTCCATAGCAGTTTTGCAGCAAAGAGTCTGCATACAACAACACTTTAGAGTGTGGGCATGGTAAGAGCTGCAGAGGTCACACAGGGATACAGCAGTGACAGGGTGACAGGTGGCATGGCTGAGAGGCAGGCTTTGCCAGCTCAAAGCCACACAGACAGGCTCACACTAGCCTAAGCAAGTTAACAGCAGTACTTAACAACTGGTGCCGGTGCTAGTTTATATCCCCCTGCATTGTTTTGGTCCACTCACTGCACATGATGGCCACTCAGTCTTGCAGTCTCATAGCACCCCAGCCTGGCCCTCGCTCTTGAGAAGCCCTAGATGGGAACTGCGGAGGTTTACCAGATTGTCACGTTCCGAGGGGGAAAACAGCAGAGTTTGTGTTACCCTGTAATCTCTAACACTTCATTTTAAGGCATTACACAATTGCCAATGTTCAAGTGGAGCTTTCAACTGTAGCTCTGAATTTGGACTTCAAGCTGGGTAATTTTTCAACCATCACTTTGCATGAATACAAGTTTTATGTATGAAATAGAAAGCACACTGAATGCAGTATTACTGTCCCCAAGCTTTAAGTGTTCATGAGTCAGACCTCCCATGAGCTATGACTAATCTAGTAACTAATGCCTTTTTCCTTTATCTGCATAAGTAATTCGGTTTTTCCATTTACCTTTTGAATTACCAGGAGATCAATCAGAACACAGCATGTTTCTGCCTTTGGCTTTTGCACTGAGCAGAAAATTCCCAGGGGGGGATCTGTACTGGCTGAGATCCCAGACAGCTGGGACCTGAGAGGTTCCAAAGACTCGGTAAGGGTAATTTGAACTTCCATGCTGACCTCCTGATCTTTCAGCTTTGCCTAGCCAGATGGCTTAGATGTGGACAGGTAAGAAAAGAGGTCCTTAACGGCTGGGAGCCATTATAACTCCAGGGCATCAGGAGACACAGTGGTGGCTACTGGCCAGTGATGGTTCAGGCTGTGAAAAGCAAGACTTACTGAGGTGTAGGAGAAAGGCCACTACAGTTCCTGAACTCTATCTGGACATCTTCAGAGTCCTTGCTGTTTCCAAGTATGAACCACAGCGGGACCTGGAGAACCATTTCAAATTCCAAAATCTCAGTGGAGTTCACCTGACTCTTCAAACCAGCCTACTGCTTTCCTGCATTAACATAACCAATTAAAAGCATCAAGCTTGCTACCATCGCCACTTCAAATTTTTCAGAAGTTTAACAGCCTGAATATGATAGATTTCCCAAGAATTCCACAACAAACAGAACATGTTTTTTTGTGAGACACTGAAGATATCAGAGAATCCTGCTATGAGTTGAGATGTTTTGATAGAAGAAACAAATGACAGCATTGTCTACCAAACTCCATTCACAGCACCAGCTATTTTTCAGACTGGAAGGAGCATTCCAAAACCAAGACCATGTCGAAGAGAGGACATGTAGCCTTCTCCACCTGCATGGAGAATTAAAGCCATTCCCATAATACTGGGCAACTTTCACTCTTCAGGTTTATGCTGAATAGAGCTATTACTTACAATGGAAGTTACAACCACTAATTATGCTAGTAGAGTCAAATAGATCATTATAAAGATATAATCTCTGTTTGTGGACATGCTTAGTTTGGAATGAAAATGCTTTTTACTATTAAACTCCTGGAAACATGGTGCAAAAGACACTCCAAACCTGCACTTTATACTGATACAGATCCCAACTGCTTCACTATGTACCAAATCTCCTTCTGGGTGAAGATTGAATCCTAAGTATAGTCCAAACAATAGACACAATGTTTTGCTGAATACCGACACCTCAAACGCCATGCAAATAATATCCCATTTTGCCCACGATGGTAAATTATTAGATGAACAGTAACACCCTCAACCCGATGTAACATCTCCAAGCAGTGTATTGACAGACATCTCTCAAACAATCTCAGTCATGTAACCCAACATGGTGCACTGAAATACAATAGAATCATAGAATTACAGAATAGTTTAGGCTGGAAGGCACCTTTAATGGTCATCTAGTCCAACGCCCCCCTTGCAATAAGCATCTTCATACTAGTTCAGGTTGCTGAGAGCCCTGTCCAACCTGACCTTGAATGTTTCCAGAGACGGGGCGTCTATGACCTCTCTGGCCAACCTGTTACACTTGTTTACCACCCTTGTAAAAAATTTCTTCCTTATATCTAGGAAGAATTGAACATCTTTTAGTTGAAAGACATTAACCCTTCTCTTGTCATAACAGGGCATGCTAAAAAGGTTGTCTCCGTCTTTCTTATAAGCTCCATTTAAGTACTGAAAGGCCACTACATTTCTTATGTGAGTAGTTCATCCAGTTAACCTGAAGTAGCTTTCTGCTAGTACTTATTCTCTACCCTTCCAGTTTGTAAATCAAACTTCTATCCCTTGCTATGTTCGTCCTGTTCTTCCTCTTACACGTTTCAGGTTCCCACCTGATCACTTTAGCCTTAACTTTGCCTGAAAAGACACAAGGAAGGAGTTCAAAGAGGAAGTGCTCTATAAATCCTCCATGCGCATTTAATTGTTTCACTAACAGAATAGTTAAAAACTTCTTATCGTGAAGTATAGCCAGTGTTCACATTAATGGCAGTACAAGTTTTGGGGGACAATCAGGGGGTTGGGGTTTTTTAAGAAAACATTATCCAAAATGTCAAATCTATTACAGCAATATTTGGCTTTGTCATCAGTCAACTTTATTAATGCAAGGAATTTAAACTGAAATATCGGACTTTAAGATACCCAAAATTTGAAAGCTCTACTCTGAAGTTTCTTGGATTTATGATCTTGGTCGATGATGAAGCCAAATGTACCGTGAACATATTTTACCCTGATTTGTAGTCTCAATTCTAAGTCAATTTTTCAATCTAAGCATCTTCCCCTTCCTTTCTCTCGGATTATCTCTGAAACCTTACAGAAACAAAACATTTAAAGATCAGGGGTCATCTTCTTCCATGTCTTCCATGTGAAGCACACACACCCACACAAATTCAATAGTAGGGAAGTTATTTAAACAAAGCTTTCTCCAGAAGTTAAAGGTAAATGGTTACAAATGTAAATAATGTTTACTGATACAAACTTGAACAATGGACTAAAGAAATAACCTTGAAAGCATAAACAACCATAGAAAAAATTGCTATGGTGACCATTTATTCCTGGTGACAAGGTTTCATAGCAGTTAGGTACCTCACTCATTTTCTATGGATTCTGTCATGATTTTCTCCCCTAGTTCGTGTTCTGTTTCATGCTCTCTTTGATTTCCATCCTTTTCACAGTGACCAAAGAACTTTGCTATTACTGTATTGGTTTGCAGCTAATACACTAATCCATTTGCATAAGTTAAATCAAATCCAAAAACGACAATGAAGCAGCAGGAGGCTTAAGACATTTCTTCAAATCTAACTGCCACACAGAGGATCCCTTAGTATGAAACCAGCTTCCTCCCTAGGAACAAATTGATAGTTTTCTTTTTTTTTCCTATCAGAACTCTTTTTCCCATACAAGGTAATGTTTCTTCCATACAGATTTCAATTCCAGTAAATTCTTAGTGGAGCTCTCCAACTTTTACATGGCAGCAACCAACAAAGTATTAAGGAAGCATTTTAAAGTGCTATAGTTAGTGCAAAATGTATCCACCACATGAATAAATTGTGCTGCCCAGTTTTAGTTGATTAAACTGCAGCTTTTGACAAGACAATAAATATTCTTAGGAGCATTTTTTGTTTGCTGACACACAGAAATACCCAAAGTATTGAAGTATGTCCCAGTATTTGAGCTGCATGTGGAAATAACATCTGTTAATATTCTAAATAGTAGGGTTTCCTGTTGTTTAAACATCTCCCTTCTAAATTACTTGGTTAAAAATTCAATGACTATTCCAAAATGTCTAAAAATGTTGTATATATTTTATACATGCCCTTAGATACATATAAAACAAAAAAAAAGCAAACTACTACAATATATTCAAGATATCATTAGCCATAAATAATACTTGTGCACTTCCTATCACAAAAGTTAAGCCTAGTCATTGAACACCTGAAATAACATGGGCAAATCTACAAAGCAATCCAAAGTATGCCTGCTGACATGGCATTCTCTCAAAACAGAAATTTAAGATGGCAATTCATGTTTAATATTTTATGTAACAGATGACAGGAAAAAAAGAAAGGGGAAAAAAAAGGTTTGGTTTCTTATTATGGATATCTCATTCATTCATAGACATTTCCGCTTAGAAAACAGTGACGAAATAGTGTTTGAGTGCGCTGTCCTCCCGCATGAGGCAGTCAGTCATGGTCCGGCACTCTCCCAGGCTGGGCCGACCACGCAGACAGCAGTCATACAGAACACAACTGCCTGAGCCAGCTTTGCCCAGCTTGGTAGCCACAGTATAAAGAAACCACCACATTGAGGTGGGGTAAAACCGGGATCCCACCAGGGACTGAGCTTATCGCTCCCCACAGAAGGCGAATTTCCCTTCCCTGAAACCCATGGGGCTGAGGCAGGCCTAGCGTGTGGGCTGCCCTGTGTGGCCACCCGGCATCACCCAGCCTGTAGCTCAGGTGTGAGGAGCCCCCCGGGATGTGTGGCAGCCCTGTCCGATTAAACACTCTGAAGGCATCTACTGGACAACCATGCAGGGTGTGGGGGTCACACCAAGTTGGGCCTGACACTGCTGTGGGGGGTCTGGATGTACAGGTACAGTTAGTCAGGTGCCTGAGGAAAGGGAAACAAAACCGTCTGAGCCACGTTTAGCCAACAGCTGATGACAAGCACTTAAAAACTGACACAGTTCATGCATGCCTAAAGGCTGCATCAGTCAGTTTGTAGAACTAGGCCAACACGGCTTAAATTAAAACCTGAAGAAACCCTCAAACTTACCCTCGAGAAGGCGAGGGAACAGCAATGGCCGGAGACTCCTCACGGGGCAGGAGCTCAGAGCCTTTGAGTGCTCCCTCAGCAGGGCCAATCCCACCACACAAGGAGGGAGCTTGGCAGGCCAGTGACTGTGGCAGGCCATCAGGCAAGTCCACGGTGATGGCTGGGCCAAGGTCCAGCTGGGACAGGGGCCATGGGTGTACCCAGCAGGGCCCATGGCCAGGCAGGGGTGTGGGGAGCTGGAGACTGGCCCTGCTCTGGTGTCACTGAGGCAGGGACTGACAGGCCCAAGGGGGCTGAAGTGGGGTCCTGAGCATAGGCAGGGTGGGGACAGCCCCAGGGGGGATGAAAGAGACAGTCAGGGATGGAAGAGAAATACTAAGAGCAGGCACACACTCAAACATTTCTTCCAAGACATACTAGTTTCTGAAATCTGGGACAACAGGTACACAAGTGGACCATGTCAGTATTTTGAAACATGGTAAACCAATGCTTTCTCTAACACCTTGCTTCCCCTCTCCAGCCACAGTGCTCTCCTCAGTGGGGTCACAAGACAGCTTTTAATCGATGGGAAGTAACGAATGGCTGAGTGATTTAATTCCAGGTGCTATTGTTGAGCAGACTGAGTCCAAGAAGATGTTTTTTTCAGACGTCACAACTGCTCAAGGGTTACAGATATATCTGCATTTATAATGTAACAAGTGCATTGCAAAGAGCAAATTTATGCTGCAATTTGACTGTGATAGCATTTTTTTCTCAGTTCAAGTCTTTGCGTCTGGCAGCAAATTTTGAGGAGTGCAAAAACTGCAGTTCACGTTTCATGTTACATTTAAAAGTGGCACAACAGGACAGCAAGGAAGATGCTGCTCAGTTTACTTCAACCCAGGTCAGGTAGAGGGTCTATCCCACAAGGAACTAAGCATGCTAAGGTAAGAGTAACTTTCCTGTTGACAGAAAAAGGCTGAGAGCAAGAGTAGTAGTTTCTCTGAGTGGACCACAGAACTTGCTTATAAGCAGAGCTAACCCAGAGTCAAGAGAAGACAGAAAGAAGGAAACTTTCCTAGGGCCCCAGACAGGGCTGTATATAGTTTGCTGCAATGAAGGAAGTCAGAGAATGTTGTTAAACTACAAAGTCAGACCAGAGGGACAAAAATACACTTTACCAGGAGTGAGAAGAGCAGAGCAGGACAAGTATTTGTTTTCAAAACTTTTGCTTTAAACTTCTCCACTCACAGATGGAATCTGTCTTTAGTGTAAAATAATTCAACACTGAAGTTCGGATGCCTGTGTCTGATGTATTTTCATATACTTGCTTTAAGCTAAAACTGGAACAGACTTCTGACTATTGCCGAAGTCCGACATCAGGATACCAGACAACTGAATATTCAGCAAGCTAGACAACTATAATCTGTCTTGTAACAGATGAGCTTTGCTGAGTACATACACAGACAGGGAAAACTGAGCAGTGCTGAATCATCTTGCTAACAGAAGCTCATCAGTCCCTGTCCTGAGAGTCTTGAGCTCTTCAGAGGGCCATGGAGAATCAAAGCGTTAAGAAGTTCAAAGTGATCATAATACTTTTGTTCTAGTTATCATTTATAGTTTTGGCCGTTCTTTATACAAATCCAGACTTACCTCCACTGACACTACTTGTCATGCTCTAGCTGCAGCTTCCATACACTAAGGTCTTTAAGCATTTGCATGTCTGAATAATGAAATGTGTCTTTATTCCAAAATTTCACTTTAGGGTATATAAAAAAATGCATCTACTGGAGATTATAAAATAAAAATAATCTCTCACTGAACAAAATGGGTAAATCAAGTCATACATATGCAGGGTTAACTAATTTTACATGTGCTGCTTAAGTCCCAGACTTTCATGCTTTTTGCTGGTAGGTGCAACTTCTTTTTTTAGACTCCACTTCTTGGCTCTGTAAAAGTCATCAGTCTGTGGCAAAACTTATTCTAGGGAGCCAAAATTATGCACCTGCGTAGAGAATAGAAAAGTTAACCCACTCAATATTTCTTAGCATTTACTGGGCTATAACCCAAATAGCAATTACAAGATGACAAATGTGACTATAGGTGGGGCTAAGATTCAAAATAAGTAATAAGATTTTGAACACCATGATTCCCTTGGATCCCTAACACTTCCACAATCTGCAAAATGATGTAACTACTACATCTGTAGGTGAATAGAAAAATTTGTATTCAGAACTAGTTTAATACTGATTCATCAAAAATAGAAATCCTCTGAAAGCTTAAACATTGACTGAAGTATGAATCTGTATGAATTATAATATTTAAAGAATTTCATTCTATGTAATGGAAAAAAATTAAATAAAAGAGTTTGCCATTTTTAGACACTCTAATAATACTGCTTACTGCCTGTCTATTATTTTTGTTCGCATAGCATCTATAGGATGAGATTGTATTCAAAACAATTAAAATACACTAGAAGAGGATACCGCACCTCTCTGTTAATAAGTAATTCTTAATTTCTTCTCCAACAAATGCCTAAAAATGTAGAGCAAAATATAAAACAGCTCAAATTATTTAAGAGTTCTTCTGCAAAGGGGCTTCAGCCAGGTTTCATTTATTTTTCCAGCCATGTTTCTTCTCATCTGAAAGCTGAAAATGTGCCCAATTCTGCAGCTGCAGTCACAGTGGTAAATATTTTTGTACAGGAGGACTCATTCTGGTCATCTGTAAGTGATGCATAGCACATATGTGATTTAATTCTCTTTGGTGGATAGTTAAATGCTGAGACTGAACTCAAGAAATGTAGTCACAGAGTCACAAGCTTTATTTGCCTAATAAAAAAATGCATGTTTCTTGATTTGCATCTTTGCTGTTTCCCATCAGGCTACCCATCAGCTGTCCCTGTCCTCAGTCAGAGATTCATGTCTGTTAAGCCAGACTATGGAAGGCTGAGATGCTTATATGCTTTAGTCAAAATCTTCAGGGCTATCTACAGATGCAGACTCCATAGGAGAAATGCTAAGAAGTGTCTGACCCTCTTCTTTATCTACAGACCCAGCAACTGTTGGACTGCCAAACAGTGGGAATTCAAATGCTCTCTGTGTGACACCATGATTTCTCTTGACTCTCTGCTCCCATGCAGCAGTTACAGGAACTGCAGAAAACTTGAAACATATCTTCATTACACAATGTGAGATAAGAGAGGTGTTACACTGTCCTTCTTTTATCCAACATCAGCACTACTTTACAGACACAATGCATTGGCAAAACACTAGCAGCACAGACATAGGTTCTGTCTGCCAAACCACATGCTTTAATCCATATGGCTTATTCTAGCGACAGAGAAGAGAAACAAGCTATGCAGAGCCAACATGGACACAGCCAGAATATGGATGTGAAAAATTTGCCAGACGTGCAATAATCACAGCATTACAAGAACACACACTGTACAGCAGGAGATGTTAAAGGGGAGTTGTAGGCCTCTTAAACCCTTTGCTAAGTCTGCACAAGTAACAAGTCAAATTTTGCCATGGCATTTTAACAAAGGGGTTTTCATGCCTTTAGACATGTCAGTTAGGTGCCACCCTCCCTCTGTAGCTGTGTTAGCAGAGATCTGTAGAAAAGTGAATGCAGATCATGCAAAGCTCCTAGAATAATTCAAAACTCCTTCTTTAAAAACCATATTCGGTATTTAGCCAAAGCATGGCTCGTACTGTTTCTAGTGCTACTATCCTCCACCATGAATTATTTCAGAGATATAAAATCCTTGGATTTTATCACATACCTTATGAAATTAATTGCTTTTACTCAATCTTCAGTGCTGGATTCCTTCAAATGTCATCCTTCCCAAGTAAAATATGAACACCTGAAACCTAATGGCTATGAAACCTAAGAGATAATTTACCAGGGATGTGTAAGGGACTTTTTTTCTTCTTCACCTCTTTTCTTTTTTTAATAAATAAATAGGTAGAGAAGAAATGTAATTTCATTTTAGTGACCAACGTTACAGAAAGCATCTTTTCAACCAAATAAAGTTACATCATTACAAATTATTAGATTGGTTGAACTTTCAAAATAAATGTTTCATTTCAAATTGGAGAAGTCAAGTGTTTTGAAAGCATTCCCTCATCTTCTTCTGGCTCTCATTTGAAGAGGATGCTACATATGAGGAGCAAAGGACAAGAACTTCAGAAGATAAAACTGTAGGAGATCATCCGATCCTTTAAAGTTAGTCCTTAAAAAGAAAACTTCAACTTTTGCTCAAATTTCTCATTCAAAATGCAGAAAAGAATTTTCATCAAAATTTATGATTCCATCCTCCAAGCAAAGTCAATTTATCCAATTTGTTCTTTCACATTTTTGTAGAAAAAGAAAGGAAGAAACAAAACTTTTTCAGTCAAGCACTTATAAAACCATAGGAAAACATGCCTTCAACATAAACAAGTGTTACATGTCCCTCAGTGATGATATGTGAAAACAAGATGCAGTCTGCCTTTCAGATCACCAGCTGAGCTGATCAAAAGCACCTTTTTTTTTTCTTTGGTATCCCTGCTGCTTTCTTTCTGTACCATTCCCTGAAAATGTAGCTGGTGTAATGGGAACCCATAGAAACGATCAGTTCTCTGAGCAGCAGGAGCAGCCCTTATAGGATCCCTTAGCCTTCTGGATGTATGGCTTTGAGCCCAGTTTCAAAAACTCAAGACATCAACATAAGCCAAACTTTCAGGATTTTGCAGTCCATCCAACACTCTTACGGTCTCATCAAACACTCTCCCAAAGTCCAACAAGACATTCTTCCTTAAAACAAACAACCCCTTCCAAAACAAACAAACAAATAAAAAAATAAAACCAAAACCAAACCCCAACCACTGTCCAATCTTAAGTATCAAATCAGTTCCTCCCAGTGAATCATTTTCAAGAGAAGATGGTATTTGCCCAGCTTGTAGAGTCTGCTTTATCATAGTAGGTTCAAACATAGATTTGCAGGGAGGCTTCTTCAATGAAAGCTCAGCAAATTCAGGGGTCCAAATTGGATATTCTTTCCAATTAAGGATTAGCACACTTAACATGAAGTTGTCAGTTTCAATTGGCATGACTCAAACTGAAATATCAACCCACTTGCCATCTGGTTTGTACATATCCACTCTGGAAAGCAGCAATGAAACAGCTGAAAGACTGCTACCATAGAAACACTACACACACTGTAAACGTTACCTAGAGATCTTTTGAATTCTTACAAAGTATTGTACCAATAACCTTGTAGTTTGGGTTTGCTGCTTTGGACAGAGACAAGTTTAGAGAAGATATCATCTGAAATGCAGTGCATTTAGGCAACTAAGCTTTAGAAGAAAGAGAATTTTTCCAGGTCCTGAAATAAAAACATTGTAACTAATAAATCCAGAGGCAAAAAAAATAGTACATTAGGCAGATATTTTAATTTGTTGCAAATATTTAACAGGCCAAGAGAATCTGTTCAACTATTTTAAAGTGGGACGTCAACCTTCATTAAGCACTATTTCATATGCATGCTATTTAAATACAGTACAAGATTTCTAAGAAAGAATTGCCAAAACTTCAGTGAAAAAGGACTTTTGCACCTCTTGCGATACATTAAATAGATCATAATGCACTACCCTGGGCCATCATTAACTCATTTTGCTGCATAGATCCCCATTTGGCTGGCTACATGCCCACTGTTGACCCATTCACATTGCAGTGTCCAACACCCTGAATGACCAATGCTTTGAAGAGCTGTTAAGAGTTCAGGGTTATCAAAAAAATTAATATTGGAAGGTAAGGTTTGATGTATTTTAGATATGAGGCAATGAGGAAGGAAGCAAAACTGTTGGATGTCTTTCAGACATGCACACAGCATATGTCCAAACTAAGTGCTCTGCTGTGAAGTACTAGAGCACAGAACATCTGCAGAGCACTTCCTACTGACCTAGGGTGCCCTCCAGCATACACAAATAATTGCTGCAGCTAAAAAACAGCAAGCAATTTTGGGGGTTGTTTGAGAGAATTCCATCCATTGCATCACAGGTCTCAAATTCTGAGGTGGCTCAACATTCACCTTGTGATGACAATATGTGGAGCTGTGGGGAATGAAAGCAAAGAAGTGTACATGAACAGAAGGAATTCTTCAGCCTTAAATCAGAGTCTTCCAATCCGCTCGTGACCAATTTACAAGCAAAATTCAGTCGCCACAACTCCTATCCTACCTCCTATTATATCTTTCAACTGTGCGGCACGAAGATTCATGTACAATTAACCACGTCAATACCAGTCCTGTCAAATCATCACTGTTCAGATGGGCTCCATGCTGAAGGATTACATGCAAAGCAGGCACTCCTAACTCCCTGGCATACTACTTCCTTTCTGGCAATACAGATCTTGTTTCTTTTTTGACTTGATATTATCATCAGCCTGAGAACAATTTTAAGTTTAGCACTGGAGGGTAAAGTTTGATCTCAGCTCTACCATTTGAAAATTTTAGTCTTTGATGACTGGAATTCATGTCTCATTAGTCTCACGTTTTATGGATTAGTGTGATCAGTGTAAGGGCTGAATCAGAAGTCATCTTCTCTTGTTCAAGAATTTTATCAGTATATCTAGACAAAAAAGGATGTCAGATGTATGGGAAGAAAAAAAATTACATTGACATTTAAATGTTAGGAATGCCAACATCATAGCCAGCATATTCCCAACATTATTTTTTATGTTGTAGTAAAGATACTAGTAAATTAGAACATTTTGTTTCAAAAGCTATCACTGTCCCCCATAGTGATACACTAGTGTCTAGTTTTCTCCCAAGTTTAAGACATTAATGAACTAAGCAAGTAATTTTATGGACTGAAGGCTTCACTGGGATTCAGAGAGAGAACAGATTATCAGTCACAGAAGACAGATGTTACAGCCAGAAATCCAATAGTCATAATTAAGACAGGATCATATCCTGGAAATAAAATTCACGGCTAACATTGGAAAGAATAGACAGTAAACAGAAACACATTTTTCCTTGAGAGGAGATTGTTAAGTGTTAATTATCAAAATTAACACCTAAATTTTTGGATTCTATCAAACTGCACAGAACTTCACTGAAGTCAATGGAAATTCAACACAGCCTCAGCCCTGCATTATTAAAGTCTGTTAAATTTACACTGTCAAGCAGGTGTAAGATCAGTCTGCAGAAAAGAGAGAGAGAAGTTGTTGGCTGAGACCAGAGGAGACAATCTGGCCCCTCAGCACTAGAAGTCAGAAACCAAATGCCTGAACTTTCAAAAATAAAGTGCAAAGAACTAAAAACTTAAAACACCTATTTGTCTTAGCTAAAACCTGCCATGAACAAACATGCATAAACATTCTCAGAAAATTCCAGGTAACATACACCAGCGGCATTGTTTCTGTCATGTCAGCATGCTCAAACTGTACTCAGCCAGAGGGGTGTGCAAACTCCAGAATTACAAACCTGACAGTGACATTTTGAACTTACAAGGAGTATTGCATAAAATTCATAACCAGAGTAAAACTCAGCTTATCTGGAGTTCTTCAGTCCTCCCAGGTCCAAAGTCTCACAACTTATGTATTTTTTCCAGACTACACTTTTTATACAAGCTATTTTTATTATTATTGATTCAAAGCCTGATCTAATAGGCAGATGAGAAAGTAAACCCTTTTGTCTTTTCCAGCTGTTGCTCGGCCTTCGGCCACAAGATAGCAGTGTTTTCCAATTCTTGCTGTTTGGAAACATCCTTCAGAAAAGCCAAAGCAATTCCCATTTGAGAACTGCTGGAATCTACAGAGGACATGGATATGGAAAGTGATGCTAATAATACAGTCCCTGCCTTCCTGTACTCCCCAGATATGTTTTGGAATCTATCATAGCAGGATTTTATCATAGTACACTGCAGCAAAGAAGCAGGTTAAAAAAGAAAGCCTTTCATTAAGTACTACAAAAGTAACTTCAGAGAAACAGCTTCACTGTGAGAAATACACTTGTGGCCTCCCCCATGTTCCTTCTTCTCTGTTTCAGATTTAGGTTCATGATTTCCCCAAAAAGTTCAGTCTCAAACGATGGTTCAACAAAAACTGTTCAAATAAAAGCACCGGAAAGGTTTTGTTGTAACTGAGAGGTCAAATGTCTCCTAAATAGCCCATGTGCATTTCTAGTATAGGCCCTGACTCAGGGAAGTAGGAAGGTGATCTCTCTCCCTTCTCCTCTGTCTTTTTACTTTGTTTTTTAAGTATTTATGATTTGTTGGGTTTTTTTTTAATTATTTATGTTCATGCACAGAAAAGTTAAATATTTCTTTATGACAATAAAACCCTACAGATTAATAAGAGAGACCTTTGAAATGCCCAGAAGCATCATCTACCTACTGCTGTATGTGCCCATGGGCATTTATTCTGCTCAGTTCTTAGGGACCGTAATTCCTTCCCATGTTAGGGCTGTGCTTTGGAGAGGCTGGTTACTACTACAGCAGGGGCAATCATACCGCCTACCTTGAGGGGCAGGCTCTTAAGAGCCAACTCGATATAGACAGGCAGTTCCAAAGAGAAAAATCAAACCATCTGCTTCAGATTCACATTCCAGATCGCCCTACAGAGAGAAGTGTCTCTTACTCCTCTTCCATTCACTTTAAAAAAAGGAAAGCACGGTTATCTGACTGAGGCTAAGTGCATAAGCACAAGCAGCATAACCCCTTTCCTCCTCTTAGATCGAGGCTGAAGAGCATCAGTAATTGTTTATGAATTTCTGGAAATCTTACAGCTCTGGAGACCTGATTTTCAGGAACAAGAAGTGCTTACAGCTGCCATAAAAAATGTCCATACAAAGATGTCTGTTAACTCTGGAACTAGAAGCTGCAAAATCCCTTCAATGGGCTTCCTCAGTGTTTCCTTTGGAGTCTGTTCCTTTTGCATAAATTATTAAACATTTTCCAGACCAGCGACTGGAACCCAGGTGTCTTAACCCACAGGCTAAAATATTATTCACATTTCACACAGTCAGCTTTAATGGACATTAAAGAATTGGGTGAAAAACGAAAAAGTACCACACAGGAGAGACTTGAGGAGGTACGCTGTTGACACCCTGTAGCCCAGTGACTCTAGCACTTATACAAGAAAGCACATTCAAAGTCACTTTCAGGTTATGCCTACTTCCTCAAACTTGTGGAGATGCTAAATATAACCTGTGTTAACTGGCTTTTAATTTTCTTTGTTTTTCTTACAAGTTTCTCTTACAGAATATTACATTTTAGCTAATACAACATTTGACACAAAAGGAGATTCCAGCCTATTTCTTTGAATGCGAAGAAGCGTGCGCCACAGAGCATAAGTGTGCTTTCGTTATGAACACTCCAACAAACAGAAGGGGTCTGATTTAAATAAAATTATTTCAGAGAAAAGCTTCATACTATGTTTAATGATCTGTAAAGAATAATTTCCTCATATATTCCTAATATATATTTCTATAATATATAAATAATTAAGACATATTGAAGCAAACACATATTAGAACTGCAGATTAAATAAAACCTTACTAAATATGGAAAAAAACCTCACACAGTGAGATGATTTCTGCTCATTCCAAAACTGAAGACAGGCTGAAAGAAGAAAGGAGAGCTCAGATTTTCATTTGTAATGTTTATACATCGCTAGGGAAACTATATATAACAATCTAAAAGTGCAATGTTTCCAAGATCATGTTTATGATTACACAAATATATTTAAACATTTTGATACTTACAAAGAATTCTAAAATACTACTTTTTGTATTTACATCAATCTAATCCAGTGGATAGTTTCAATTTACAACAAAGAGATCCATTCATTGTGTAACCACATAAAAAAGGTAATATTTTGCAGGCCTTTTCTTTTACATTTCTAGTTTAAGAGTCTTTTATTACATATCTGAAGACTTAAAATATTAGTTAACCCTATTCTGCATTTGGAGAGGAAAAAGGCAGCACACGGAGAGTTAATCCTTTTTCTGTCTGACACACAAGTGACTGCATAATCAGTTACACCCATGCTTTCACTTGTGCATGTGATGGGAAACAACTGGCTCTCCCATTTCACCAATGAAAGGCTCCCACATTAATTTATAATGCAAACAAGTATGTGTGAGAGCCAGAGTGAGAGTATGATCATTCATTCCTTCATGCTAGATTTATTGTTAATAGATCTTTGATATCTGTTCTTTATTTTAATGGATATTCGTTACATTAAAATATATTTTAGGATTTGATTACTTTCATTTTATATTGCAGCTTACAATTTTTAAGTTTAGGTTAACAAAAGAAAAAAAATCACCATTCATAAATCTACCCCGGCTGTCATTTCTCGCCAAACATTTTCTGTTGTGATTCCAAGCAGTTCCTAACATTCAGCTAAAGACAGAACTAAGTGTAAGTCAACTACTGTAAACAACAGCTTAATAATATTTTGAAGATGCAATTTCTTAAGTCAGCAGCACAATGGCTTTTAAGCAGCTGCAGTCTTGAAACAAGTGCAAAATGCTGTACCCAAGAAAGTCACAAGCACAAAATCAGCAAGACACTTCAGGTACAGAAGGAAAGCATAATTGTTCTTTAGGTTCCTCAGCATACAATAGCTGCATATTGTTTATAGTTATTTATTATAGTGTAAAAGCCAGCTCTTTGGGTAGGACTGCAACTACTACAATAGCGCTAGATCTGTCATGGAGTACTATTATCCATGCTAAATAAACAACTGCTAAGCAAACTAAGCATGAACTCCCTCTCCACAGTTACATCAATCAAACTGACAGCAGGTAGGTACGAGAAATTCTGCCTCTGTCTGCAGAGAAAGGGAACAGGTACTAATTTCCAAGTATCCCCTTACCTGATTTTTATCAGCAGCTATGGAATATTTAAAGGTATTCTTTGTTCCTCAAAAGTCACAAATTGTCACTGCTCCCTGTAACAGACTTTCACTGACTCCGATGAAAATGCTTTACAGAGAAAGGTGATACTATATATTTTTAATTACTGCCATGCTACTTCTGCTTTGCTTCGCTTCTTAGAAGCCAACTGCAGAGCATGCAGGAACGTATTTTCTTCTACAGGAGAGCAAAGGCTGCAGCTCTGGCTGGGGTGAGGGGCTGCACCGTCTACCCCAGCGGTGACGGATGCCTCTACCCAGCCGGAGCTGCTGAAGCCCGTCCAGACCGGGCTGCAGGAAGCACCCCCCCCTTTCTCCTGGGCAGGGACAGGCAGCAGCCCTGTCTGCAGAAGCTGTGCCCAGGGGGACAACATGGCTTTTCTAACGGCAAATCATGCAGGACAATTTTGGTGACCTTCTGCAACAGGGTTAGGGTACTGAGGATAAGGGAAGAGAGACTGCATCATCTACTCAGAGCTATGCAAAGCGTTTGGCACTGTCCCGTGTGACATCCTTGTCCCTAAATTGGAGAAACATGGTTTTGACAGATGGACCACTCAGTGCATAAGGAATTGGCTGTGTTACTGGAAAGTAACAAAGACGACTCTCTAAACCAAATGACAGTTTAGAAAGATACCTCCTCCTAGCATGCACACTAAAAAGGGTCCTTTGTGCTGTATTTACACACAAAACTTGCAGGATTATTAATTTTCCAGTCCACCCCCTTTACAATGATTAGTTATACAAGATTGCTAACATATTGCTTCCACTATTATGCATGCTCAAAGGTAGGGTCTTTACCTGGGCAAGCTCTTCTTGACCTATGGGCATGATTTTTAGTATTATAATAAGCTTTTAATGAGCAAAATTCACAAAAAGGAAAAAAAATTTTAAACATCTACTTATCTACAAAAACTCTTCTCAGCTTACAAGGACACTGCTGAGGTACTAATGAGCATGTACCCTCCTGCTCTTGATAAGCCCATGTCTTGTTATCAAAACTCTCAGTAATGTGTGCAGAGAAACACACTGAAAAACAGGGTAGTATCAAAACAGGTTAACATAGTGAGAGAGTATCATCAAAGCAGCTTAACATCTAAAAAATCATTAAAGAAAAAGAGCATTGTCCAAAACAGCTTAATGTAGTAAAAAACAGAATAAAGTCACAATAGCTTATCCTAAAAAAATATCATCAAAATAGAACACTGTGCAAAACAGAACAGTGAAAAACAGAATATTGTCAAAAACAACACAGAGTGAAAAACAGAATATCGTCTAAACAACTTAACAAAGAAAGACACCTTGACTGCTATATTATTCTGAGTTAGACTTTGACACTGTCAGCCTAACACAAAGAACAAGAACATCTTGATTGTTATATTATTCTAAGAGTTAATCTTTGACACTTCAGCTTTTCAGCCTAACGCAAACAAGAACATTGGGCCTGTAACAGCTGGATGCTGATACTCAAAAGAGCTGCAGTCAATGGCTCAATGTCCCAGTGGAGATCAGTGGCAAACAGCGTCCCTCAGGGGGCGGTATTGGGACCAGCACTGTTTAACATCTTTGTCAGCAACATGGACAGTGGCATTGAGTGCACCTTCAGCAATTTTGCCGACGACACCAAGCTGTGTGGTGCGGTCAACATGCTGGAGGGAAGGGATGAAATCCAGAGGGACATTGACAGGCTGGAGAGATGGGCCACTGCCACCCTCATGGAGTTCAACAAGGCCAAGTGCAAGGTCCTGCACCTGGGTTGGGGCAATCCCAAGCACAAGTACAGGCTGGGTGGAGAGTGGAGAGAGAGCAGCCCTGAGGAGGAGGACTTGGGAATACTGGTGGACAAAAAGCTGGATAAGAGCCAGCAGCGTGCGCTGGCAGCCTAGAAAGCCAACCATATCCTGGGCTGTATCCAGAGAAGTGTGGCCAGCAGGTCGTGGGAGGGGATTATCCCCCTCTACTCTACTTACATGAGACTCCACCTGCAGTACTGC
>NW_010270289.1:0-11487 GCF_000690775.1 Eurypyga helias | reverse complement strand
ACCACGGCGTGGCAGCTCCGGCCGGCCGCCTGCTCCTCCCGGTTCAACCGGTGATGCCGGCGAGAGCCGAGCTGGCGGTAACCTCCCTGGGCGCAGGCTCTCGTTTTCCGAGCCAGTTCGTGGTGTTCTGCTCTTCTGCGGCGTTGTAACACCATCTCAGAAGGGGTTTGGGGTTGTTTTTTTTAATAGGACGTCATTTCATGTATCTGTGTAACAGGCCAGATTCATCCCCGGCTGATGCACAACCATAAATAATTTGTTCAAGCGGATCTCGGCTTAACTTTTTTGGCCCAGTATTTTTACTTTCTTTGTGTGGGCTTTTAAATTGCCTTTTCCCTCGGTGCTGTTTAGCCCTGGGGATCAGATTCTTCTCTTGGTTGCACAGATGTAAATGTAGAATACTGATGTGGGTATGAGTAACGTTGCTGGGTTGAGTGTAGAAGGAAGGGTGGAAGCTAACCTCATAATAGTACCTTCTAGTTATTAAATATATCAAGGCTGTTTTTGTAAGCAATACAATATTCCAGATAAGGTTATATGGATTAGTTCTCTTGGTTGCAAGTCTTAATCAAAATCAGCTGACTTTAAACACTGTCTTAAAACCACAGCTCATCGGTGGTCTTGAGAATCTCTGCTTTTCCTTCAGCTTTGATGTGAATTTATGTAACTTCATTGATTTTGCCGATGTTAGACAGCAGAATATGTGTCAGTAAGGTCTACTACTCCTTTTCTTAGATATCTTTGTAATAGAATCATGGAATGATTTCAGTTGGAAGGGACCTTAAAGACCATCCAGTTCCAACCCCCCTGCCATGGGCAGGGACACCTTCCACTAGACCAGGTTGCTCCAAGCCTCATCCAGCCTGGCCTTGAACACTTCCAGGGATGGGGCATCCACAGCTTCCCTGGGCAACCTGTTCCAGTGCTTCACCACCCTCTCCAGGAAGAACTTCTTCCTGATATCTAATCTAAACCTCCCTGCTTTCAATTTAACCCCGTTTCCCCTTGTCCTGTCACTACAGACCCTTGTAAAAAGCCCCCCCCAGCTTCCTTGTAGCCCCTTCAGGTACTGGAAGGCTGCAATAAGGTCTCCCCGGAGCCTTCTCTTCTCCAGGCTGAACAAGCCCAACTCTCTCAGCCTTTCATCATAGGAGAGGTGCTCCAGCCCTCTGAGCATCTTCGTGGCCTCCTCTGGACTCGCTCCAACTGGTCTGTATCTTTCTGATGTTGAGTTGGGGTCTCACAAGAGCAGAGCAGATGGGGGAGAATCCCCTCCCTCGACCTGCTGGCCACACTTCTCTGGATACAGCCCAGGATACGGTTGGCTTTCTGGGCGGCCAGCGCACACTGCCGGCTCATGTTCAGCTTTTTGTCCCCCAGTCCCCCAAGTCCTTCTTCTCAGGGCTGCTTTCTATCCTCTGTCCACCCAACCTGTACTTATATTTGGGATTGCCCCAACCCAGGTGCAGGCCCTTGCACTTGCTCTCAAAAGCACTGCTAGTTCTCCTCTGTCAGCAGGGGAAGCTCAGGAGACTGACGTATGATAGTTGCCCGTGTTTTAGGTGGCTGAAGTTAAAAGAGATGGGTCCCACTTCAGTGTTGCAGCGGTGCCCTGACTGGAGAGCTATTGTACTGCACTGTGTGAGACCCACAGCTAGAGGTACTGTAGCCAAACACAAGCAGATGAACCAGGCTGTTTCAGATGACGCATGGAAGCACCATCTTCTCAATTTCATGATATACATCTTGGTTCATCATTTCAGCCCACCCTCCTCCCATTTACAGCTCGAGGTGGTTTTGGCATATAAGCCCTAAGTACATCAGTTCTGTGTTACTTGGTGTTTTATACCTTGCGGTGCACAATGTAATGCGTAAGTTATCGTGTTAGTTCAGGCTAAAGAAGCCCAAAAGCCAGCTATGGTAGGAGCCTCGGTTTTTATCTGAATCCCCAGTTCCTAGCTTTCTGGCAAGGATGTTCCTTAATAATTAGTCTCATTCATACTTTTAAGTTCTTCTGAGCCTGGGCCCCTCCCAGGCCAACATTACTTGGGAAATCAAGGTTAGCTCTTTTCATATGCCGTTGGCACCTAATGGAGCCTGGAAAACCTTCCCCTAGCTTTTAGTGCCTCTGGCAGTACCTGGAACAGGTAAAATGGAAATGATACTTTTGCTGTTCAGTGGCAAGAAAATGAACCTTCTTTTCCTTTCAGTATGAAAATTTTAGGAGTCTCTTAGAAGAACTCAGTGTATCGCTGCTTTATTGTTGCCTGATGCTATAAAACTAAACTGCCCTTGTATGTGACATTTTTTTATAAACCCTTCCTGGCTAACTAAAGATGCCCTTGTTAGAGCTTCTTGAGTGAAAGGCACTAGAAATGTGAATACAAATGGAATTTTTTCACGGTGTCAAACCAAGACTTTATTTAAAATAATATAACAAAAATATTCTGAGAAATCTAAGGTTATCATCTGTGAAGTTTTGACAGTCCTTTTTCCCTTATGGAATGTAAATGCACATGTGATGCCCACATATATAAGGAAAATTGTGTAAGGAAAATATTATTTTGTCTAGCAACTAAACAGGAGCCCAGCTGGGACCTTCTACCCTAAACCACACCCATTCCTGTCTTGCATATTAGTGATTGGATAACGCATAATCAATACAAATCTCAGTCTGGCATTTTTCTCTTAAAAGAATGTGCTGGATTTTGTTGGCCCTAAACCACACCCATTCCCGTCTTGCATATTAGTGATTGGATAACGCATAATCAATACAAATCTCAGCATTTTTCTTTTAAAAGAATGTGCTGGATTTTGTTGGGATAGAGTTAAAGATCATGACAAAGATAAACCTGCCCAGCCATACAGAATAATCAGAGAAAATAAAAGAATAACCTTTTCTACTTCTAACAGGACGGACATTTCCAAAGAAGGGTCAGACGTGTGTGGTGCATTACACAGGTAAAGCATGTTCTGAATATTCTCTTGATACTGACTGCCTTGCGTTCAAGAGTGATTTGCCGTTTCAGATGTGTTTGTTGTATTTTTTGCTTTGTTCTGTCCCTCATAATCTGTTTGATTATATTCCGATGGGTTTCCTGAATATTTCACTTCTAGCTGAGCAGCTCAGGCTGCAGTACCTAGATGTGTGTGCAGGTAGATTTGCCAAGTGTAGCGTTCAGTGGTGAGAGGTTAACAGATGAAGCTAAGGACCCAATTCATTAAGCCATTTCACTAGCTAATGAAATCAAGCGTGAAACAGTGAAAATGCTGGGTTCATATTTTTCCAGCCTCTGATTTCGATGCGGATAATTAATGATTGTATATATCTTAAAAGCATGTGTCTATGCATTGGCAGTAAAATTCATTCCAGATTGGAGATCAATACGAGGTCTATTTAACACCTGCTTTATGGACTTGGATGAATCTTACGTGGCGAGTTGGTTAATGGAGCTGTTCGTGCTGCACCTTTGCGCAGAGGGAAAATGTCCTTTGAATCAGTTTGTAAGGTCATCTTTTGTATATAGTTATGTAAATTGTCACAAGAATGTGAAGACCTCTCAGAGTGCCCAGCTGGGAAGTTCCCATCAAGAGCTGCCATTTTTGTGGTCTTTTCCTTAGTAAGGTAAAACGTAGGTGATGTGGGGATTGACAGCTCCTGAGCTGAGCCTAGATCTGTGAGGTGATGTCAGTATTATAGGAAAGTTCTCACTGCTAACGGTTGCTTTCTTTCAGTTTTGTACTTACTTCTGTAGCTTACAGCTGGAGCAAGGTAGGAACACTTTTCAGTAAACACAACTAAGGAAGTCAACCTATTTGTATTTTAAAGAAGCTTTTGATATAGTTTCAATAATACCGCTGTTCAGAAGGTTATATGAGAGTTAGTACACTGGCTTGAGATAGAGGGTGTCTGTGTCTAAGCTCCTATACCTTTGTATATTCAGAGTATTTTGATCCGCTGAGGATTCCTTGTTTGAAGTAGAAGTCGTTAAACATGCCTGGTCTCCCATGCCCGTCTCAGCTCTTACAGACATTCCTCTGTAACTTACATCTCAAAATGGATGGTTTGAAACTATTTTTGTGAAGATGCTGAAAGATATATTTCTGTTCCGGTCCAAACTTCAGAAGTTTTTATGAACAAAAGTTGTCACTTCCCACCCCAGTTAGTTTGAGATACATTTAAATGTCAGAAGTGAAGTAGGCAAAAAAAATAGCGAGGCCAGTGGATCCTACGAAGCCATTTTGCTGGATAACTTCAGAGAGAGTGTGAATGGTAAATGTGGAAAGATAACAAGATGCTGCATACTCTCCCTGATCTTAGGTACCATCTTAGATGAGGCTATCCTAAGCTGGCTTTGACATAAAAAACTTCATGAAAACTCATTAAATCCATCTCCAGCTTCCTCCGTGTATCTTGCTGGTGGTGCCATGCAACCTCTGCAGCTCCCAGATTAGACCAGACCTCAGAGGCAGCTCATCGTCTCATTTCCAGTGGCGCTGCAATGTCTAAGCAGGGTTTTCTTTCAGTGGTCTGCAAAGCATTTGGGAAAGGTAACACATGAATGTCAAGTTTTTATTTCAAACTATTTTATCTGAATACACTATAACTTCTTTTTTCTACTGGTGTGATTCCAGATATGTCTGGGATTCGTCTTGAAATTATCTCTGTCTTATTCAGATGGTCTTACTAGGCCTCGCTGTGCTAGGTGCAAAGAAACGATCCAGATATCCTGCTTTCCAGAGCCGCTTAATACTGGGAGGATGTGAAGCTCACAGGTTGTCTCCAAATCCAGCCAGTGTCACTCTGGAGCTAGGCACGGACACCTGCAGGGAGGGAATTGAGGGCACAATGCACTGACTGGGCTCCACCAAGATCTAGAGGCCATTTGGACCCTGAGAAAAGCCTAACCTTGCCCGAGCTAACGTGAGCACAGCTCTGAATCCAACATCAGGCACAGCAGAGACAGCCACTTGCAGTCAAAACCGCAGCCTGGGGAGCCCACTTGATGTAGAATAACCGAATGGTTGTTTCAGACATGGCAAACCTGTGCTCAGCTGCCTTTTCCAGCAGAAGAGGGTCACAGATCTATTTGCCACATCCTTAACTGCAACCATTACATTCTTGGGGAGGAGAAAGATGAAATTTCCTGCTTCCTCCAGTTTAGTTTGGGATGTTCCGCAGTGAAGAATGCAAGTGCCATGGGCATGAAAACCAGCAGGCAAGAGGGTGAGTAATTGGTTCAGGCACTCGTGCAGGAGTACTGAAGAAGTTGTATTCCAGTCCCTGTCTTTAGGGATTAATTCTGTACATGTTTTTTTTAATCCAAAGATTTTCCCATACGGTGGTGTCTAGTCTTGACAGCTTGGTAGGCCACGTAACTTCTTGCAGTGGCCCTTCCGCTCTCGTACCAACGCATGCCCTGTGTGGCGATGTATCTCCTGAGTACAAATATGGTTGGTTTCATGGTTCCCTGAAGGGCTAGGATTTTGTACATGCATAGCAAAAACATTGCTTCTGCCAGAGCAAGCTAGGAATTTTTAAGGACACTCAAAGGAGGAGTGGGCTGTGGGCTCTATTTTGTCTTACTTCCCCCTCTTGCCTTCCTTCTCCTGGAGTCTCATAGATGTGCATTTACCATGTGATGGGGAGTGATGGCATGGACAGGAGGGGACTGCTGGCCCTGCAGGAGTAGCTTGTTTCTGAAGCATCTTTGGGAAAAAGTGTTTTAGGAGCAAGCTGCCTGCGTGTGTCCTGGCAGTCCACGCAGAGAAGGTCCGGACAGGACCAAAGGCTGGTATCCTAGGTATTTGTTAGAGCTTTTAAGTCCTGTCTGCTCATTGTTCGGGGTCTTATGATTCATAGAATCACAGAATGATTTGGGTTGGAAGGGACCTTAAAGACCATCTAGTTCCAACCCCCCTGCCATGGGCAGGGACACCTTCCACTAGACCACGTTGCTCCAAGCCTCATCCAGCCTGGCCTTGACCACTTCCAGGGATGGGGCATCCACAGCTTCTCTGGGCAACCTGTGCCAGTGCCTCACCAACCTCTCATGGATCATCAAGGTAGGGATTCAGCAGGGTGGTTTCTAGTCTGATGACCCTACATGTTCCAGCGAAGTGGGAAGTGAGAACTGGAATCTCCACAAGATGAAGGAGGACTGTGATCAAGTTTTACACTTGTGCTGTCAGCACTTCAGCTATTAGGCTGTTCTGTGTGGCAGCTTTGCTTCTTTCTCGCCTTGTTCAACTAGATAATAATCTCGGGAGCAGACTTTGTGGTCTGTTTCCCAAATGAATCATGATGCCTTAATGGACAGACTTAAGTTTCAGTGACAGCAGGAGTTAAGGTGCCACCTCACTAGGGAACAGTTTAGAAGGAACCTCTGAGTTTAAGCAAATCTTTTACTTCTTTTTCCTAAGGAGTAGTTTTTGGCTGCTTTACAATTAGAACAGGATTTTTGGATTACCCTTCAGAAGTACCTAATTGCCATTTCTGACTACATGAGACGTCTTAGCGGCTAACTTCGGTACTGTAAATCACCTGCTAATTTTTCAGCTTTGCACAGCCTGAATTTAGTCTGCAAATAAGTGCTCCAGATCACTGCAGAAGATTAGATAGGAGGACTGTGATGGAACATGAAACCGAGTCCTGATCTTAGATGACAGAAGAATGTGGTCAGATTCCCATATGGTTTACTTTTGTGGATGCCCCATCCCTGGAAGTGTTCAAGGCCAGGCTGGATGAGGCTTGGAGCAACCTGGTCTAGTGGAAGGTGTCCCTGCCCATGGCAGGGGGTTGGAACTAGATGGTCTTTAAGGTCCCTTCCAACCCAAACCATTCTGTGATTCTATGTTTTTGTTAAGAAATATAACAAATAGTTTCATCTTATTGTCCACCATCTATGTTGTGTCTCAAAAGTTACCTGATACAATATTAAAGTAATGGGATTGATAGATAAGGTGGTGCATTGGCACCGACACGCATTTCCAGTGGCAATGGTTTATGTCATGTTTTTGTCAGAGATTTCATTGAGTAAGCTTCTGAAAGCCTTTGGCAGTCTGCTTACGCCTTCTGTTTTCCATCTGCAAAATGATAGTTGTACTTTGCCTCATGTAGATTGCAAGCAATTTGGGATATGAACTGCCTCCTTCTTCATGCCTAAAGTAATGGCGTCCTAATCTTGGTTGGGTCTTCAGGTTACACCGTAGTCCTGTTAGTAATGCAAGTAAACAGATTACACTGTCATTAGTCCTGCAGTGTATCAACTGAATTGAGGCATTTTCTGCAGTTTTGTTTCCTGTGATTTACATGTGTTGACTCTGGCAACAGGCATTAGCAGTGCAGAATTTTCAAAGATGTGTGAAGGTGATACAAAACGTGACTTTCAGTCAGAAATGCTGCTAAACAAAACCTTTGCTGAGGTTGTGAAGGCTCTGTTCAGAGACTGCGGGGTAAAGCCTGCACGCCGGGAAGCTGAATCCCATTCCTAGCCCTCCTGTGGGATGATGATGTGCCCTCAAAAAAGGTTTGGTTATGCTAGTCCCAAATCTGCTCTTAATAGTGAGGAGACAGGGTTTTTTTTCCAAGTAATTCTCTTGTGTTGTCCCATGTAGCTTGTGGCAGAGCTGAATTCTTAACCTCTTCATCTTTCTCCTTGGCCATCTGTAAATCTGTGATAATAATGCAATTACCCTTTTTAAGGAACTGATGATGTTAAGTATTCGTAGTGTGCTGCAACAGACTGGTTTGAGTGAGACTATAAAAGCATGTTAAATCATTAATTACTTATTAAACTGGACTTCTGTCAGAGAAGATTTTCCATTGACTTTTTAGGCAAGGACAGTGGCCACTAAATTGTACCAAATACGAATAGAATAGAATAGAATATTTCAGTTGGAAGGGATCTTGCCCAACTGTCTGACCACTTCAGGGCTGACCAAAAGATAAAGCATGTTGTTAAGGGCATTGACCAAATGCCTCTTAAAACACGGACAGGCTTGGGGTGTCAACCACCTCTCTAGGAAGCCCATTCCAGCGTTTGACCACCCTCTCGGTAAAGAAGTGCTTCCTAATGTCCAGGCTAAACCTTCCCTGGTGCAGCTTTGAGTTGTTCCCACATGTCCTGTTGCAGGACTCCAGGGAGAAGAGATCAGCACCTCCCTCTCCACTTCAATATTTCAATACTGAGAAGCTGATTTTTTAACTTCTTAAAAAATGCTTAAAGTGAAATTCCCTATTGAAATAAATGAATACTCTTCCATTTATTTCAGCTAAGCTGTACAAATTCATTCCGTTTTAGGAAGCAAGCCTTCATTTAAAGCAGAACAAATGATTTATTGTACTTGTCCTAGTGATCTCAGGACAAACTCATATCATCTTCTTTTCCCGTATATTACCAAAATTGCCTCATGTTGTTTCTTTAGCTTTGGCAGTTCTGTAGTGTTGAGAGTTATGGTTGTGTCTGTGAAGTTGAAAGCCTTTTTTTTAAACCTTTTTTAATAACAAAAGCATACTGCATGGATGCAGATTAACAGTAATTCATAGAATATGCTTGATTTATCATGATTGAAAGAGCATTTTCCATTTAACACAATGCAAATATAATGCAATTCCCTTGAAATAACTCTTGCCAAAAAGAGAACAGATCTGCCTATGTTTCTTGGATCAGAATCAACCCAGTCTTAAGCTTATGTAGCAATAGCCAGAGATTTGTCTGTACTGACACACTCTCAAAAAGACTAACGTAAATTCAGAATAATTGCAGTGTCGTCTATTTGTCTGTGAGCCTCAATGTCTGCATGACTGGGTGTACGTTAGCGTTGCGTGAAAGCACTCAGTGCCAGGTGTGCACAGGAGTATGTTATTTCTCTGGTCCTGCTTTCAGAAATCTCTCTACCACTTCGGTGGGAGCGGTGCATGTGTAGCTGAGAGGAAAATGGAACTCAGTAAGGAATTTAATCAAAATGCTTTGTCTCCAGGAAGCTGCCTGCCTGGGTTTGGAAGAGGATAGTGAACATTGCAATTAGAGTTATCATTAATAAGAACTGTATTGTAACAGACATTATAATTGAGCCTTGAATTATAGCCAGCTAAATCTCACTTACCTAGAGGGAACTTAATTGTTTTATCAAGCATGTTCCCAAGATATATTATGCCAGGAGAGTGTGATGTGTGTCCATCTTTTGGGGCCTGCCAATTTTCTGTATTTTTATACTTAAAGTAACCTCTTCAAATTGCTGTGGTTTGAAAGGATGAAAGCCTTTTAGTTCTGCAGACATCTTGGTGGCAGCTAAGCACCTACAAGCATCCTTTTTCTTCGGCGAATCATAACTGCAAAAAGTAGTTTTAGTCCTCAGCGAAGAATGTGGTCTTTTGCTGCCCCTCAGAAATGATCTGCGAGTCTTAAAACTCTCTTGATAAAGGAGTAAAATTCTCATCATTGCTTATTTAATGTAGATTGGTTACCTCTGGAAATATTTTAAGCGGCCACTTCAGCCCGATAGTGATCAGAGTCCAGAAGCAAAAGTTCAAGGAGAATAGATTTCTCCTACGCATTTTGCTGCCAGCTTAGTGACTGATTTCAGGTATATTACTTGCTCTTTAATTTTTGTAATTTGACAGAAAAGGGGTCTGTGCCTCTCAAAATTGTCATGAAAGTAATGTTTGCAAGTACCGTGAGACTCACTCTAAGAAGAGGCTATTGACGTGAAAAAATTATTTGATGAGTAAGAGAGGTTCAGAGATTTGTAAGAAAAAATGCAGCAGCTTCAGCGGCTGAATTAGTGAGTTGAAATGGAACATAGCAGATTGTTCCCTGATGGAGAAGGATCAGCATAATAAACTCAAGTTTCCCAGTTTCTCCTTTGCACTGATGGCTGCGTTGCTGCGTGCTGGGCCCATCGGTTTCACTGATACTACTTGTGGTATTAGATGCTGTTTAATGTGGGTAAGCGAAACGGAAAAGCAGCTTGAAATTATCCGACAGCATTCCTATTGGCAACCTCAGCTGAGAAGTGATGGATTGATGGACCTACCCTGAACAGTGGTCCCCATGGCATTGGGGTGTTATGTGATTTGTGCAAAGAAAGGGCACGCTTCAGGATTGCTTGTGAACACTGTCTTATGTTCATTTAGGAAAAAGACAGATGAGTTTCTTTCGTGCCAAGGAAAGAAGATTATAAAGAGATTTCTTCAAGATAACATACACGGGCACTTTGTCCCCTGACAGGGCCCTTTCTGTCAGCATGAAATGTGCCAAATAATTTGGTGACTGCTAGCTTTGATTTTGGAGCACCTACTAACCTCTACAGGATTTCCTTTCACGCAGGGGTTGTAGCATCATGCTCCTTTCTTATTGTGTATAGAAATGAAACTGCTAGCAAATAATTAAACCTCCTACTCCCACCTCAGAAAAGTCTCGAAGAATTGGATTTCAAGATATTGAAAAACCAGAAAGTTCACAAAGCAGATTATGTAAAGTACCAGAGAACTAATAGCCTCTGTTCATCAAGTTTTTAAAAGCTCAGAACTGATCCATAACAGTGCCATCATTTAGAAAATGAGATTGCTATTTTAACCAGAATATTTTTGCTGCATCCTCTTCACACTTGTTTTCAATGCTCCCACTGTGCCACTCTGCCGACTTATAGCTCGTATGTGTATTTAAGGACTAGGACCTGAAAGGTTTGCATCAATTCTTGATCATTAGAATTCTAGGTCCTCACACAAATGACATAGTTTTCTAATAATTTATGCCCCTAAAAATCAAAGAAATGCTGAAACAACTGTTGGAACTGGAGCTGCCTTATGCAGTGAATGGTAGTTGTTAGTGTAAAATGTACAAATGGCTACTACATCAGCTAAATGAGAAACTTTTATCAGCTGGCACCAGGGATAGGCTTGTCTCCCTTTATTGACAAAATAGAACTGACATCACTGTATTTACCTGATTAAGAACTCTAAATTGAGAGCTTAGTTACCTTAGGCTACCTGAATAGTTAGCCTTTAGATATGCCTCTCTCTCTGTTGATTAGATAAAGAGCTTAATATGATCCCTAAGTGTCCTGGTTTTGGCTGGGATAGAGTTAATTTTCCTCCTAGTAGCTGGTACAGTGCTTGCTGTGTTTTGGATTTAGCATGAGAATAATGTGATAAGGGATGCCCCATCCCTGGAAGTGCTCAAGGCCAGGCTGGATTAGGCTTGGAGCAACTTGGTCTAATGGAAGGTGTCCCTGCCCATGGCAGGGGGGTTGAAACTAGATGGTCTTTAAGGTCCCTTCCAACCCAAACCATTCTGTGATTCTATAACGCACTGATTTTTTGGTTGTTGCTAAGCAGTGCTTATACTAAGTCAAGGACTATTCAGCTTCCCATGTTCTGCCAGTGAGGGGGTGCAAAAGAAGCTGGGAGGGAGCATAGCCCAGACAGCTGACCCAGACTGGCCAAAGGGGCCTTCCACCCCATATGATGTCATGCTCAGCATA
>NW_010270288.1:31284-32613 GCF_000690775.1 Eurypyga helias | reverse complement strand
AGTGGCCGCTGCGAGGCCATCAGCGTGGTTCCATGTGTGTGATGTGTCAGACTGCGTGTGCCGTGTGCTTGTTTACATGGGAAGGAGGCAGCGGAGGGAGGGGGAAGGGACGACTTTGAGGGAGGCCTCAGAAAAGGAAAAAAAACTGAACTGAGAAGAAAGAAAAAAAAAAACCAACCAAGGGAAATTCCTCTGTTCTGTGATATGAAGCAAAAAGCATTTCTTTTTATGGTGATTGGGGATGGCTGAGCATCCCGGGAAGCTGCAAGATAAAGATGCTCAGCTTTGCTCCAGGCACTTGCAGCAGCCACCTTCAGCCCAGCTCACGGTGGGTGCTGAGCCCCACTGGGGTGCAGCCCAGGGGGGTGGGAGGCGGGCTGGCTCCCCCGTGGGGTTTTCTCTGCCTGTCACCAACACACAGTGGTCAGGGTAAATTTTCTTTTCCCTTCTGAAAATACTCCTCAGCCAGCCGTTCTTCAGGGAAGGAGCCATGCATAGCGCTGCGAGGGCACCCACTCTGTCCCGCACTCGGTCTCTGCACCAGAGCCTCATGTATGCACCGCCACAGGGCAGACCTGAGTCCTGCCCCCCTAAAAACCAGCTCTCTCAGCACCGGGAGGTTCACTGAGTGTTCCCTGGGCTGTGCGGGGGAGCTGAAGCGTGAGTGCGAAGGAAGGCAGGGAGCTGCCGGCACTCTGCCCGTAATGCCCCAGGCTGGAGGGGTCGCCCTGGGAAAGGGCTGGGGAACAGGGAGGGGAGGCACCTCCGTGCCTCCTGCTGCAGCCCAAAGCCCTGGCTGGGAGCAGCTTCGGGAGAGTGAAGTTGACCGTTCAGGCTGCTGATGCCCCATTTAGGCTTGTGCTGGCATCACGGCACCCTTCGGAGGGGACTTGGCTGCAGCACCAATGGTACCCGAGGTGGATTTTCCCTTTGCTGCACAGACTCGGATGCAAAGGGCCTGACTCTCCCAGTAGCCAACCAGTGTGTTGACCTGGCTTTGTGCTGGCACTGGCAAGACGTGGCAGGAAAGGGAGACTCCCGTTTTAAGGCTCTTTCCCAACAAATTGAGGCACAAGGGCCCTTGCTGAGCGCAGCCGGGTTTGCGGCCGCACTGGGAGGGTGCAGCTCCCCACGGCACAGGCCGGCCCCATGCCCCCGCCGCCACTCCTGAACTAACTGGCAGTGATGTGGAGATGGGAACAGGCAGAAAATCAGGTCAGCTGGAAACGCCTCGCCATCTCTTCCTTTCATGTCTCCCCCCATCTTCCTCTCCTAGGGAAGGCAGCTCTCCTCCCGCCGAAGCCTGGGGGGGAGTATGTCAGTATCCAC
>NW_010270288.1:16951-31219 GCF_000690775.1 Eurypyga helias | reverse complement strand
GAAGGAAATCGCAGAGGCAGGGTGAGTCGGAACCCAGCAGCCATTGCAGTACTGCAGTGAGTCATCCCGAACGGCGCTCAGCTTGTGGCAGCTCCCTTTCTTCTTTCTGCCTTTCTTTTTTAATAGCTGATGTAGCAAGAAATTAAAAAAAAATAGGGGAAAATACACATATAAAATTAATACAGCGCGTCTGCAGAGCTCCTTTAATTAAAAGAAAAATCTCCAAGCGCTTCTCAGCCCCTTGGACATCCGTTGTGAAAGGCCGGAGCCGCTGGGTATCTGCCACGTGGGAGGGTGGGATAGAGCGGGGCGAGTGCTGGTGTACCTGGGAGCGCAGGGGGATCCACGGAGCTGGCTGCCGAGGGGCTGCTTAATGCTGGGGACACCAACACAGAGCGTTTCCCAAACAGTCCTTTCCAGAGGGAAAGCGCTAAACCAGGGCAGATGCAAAAGCCTGCCCTTGTGTTTCTCGGTGGCAAAGACATTTGGGTTTTCCTTAATATTGTTGTTTTCTGGTGGTTTCTGCGCTCGCTGGTGTTGTCTCCCCTGGCCTCCCGCGCTCTCTGGAAGGGGATTGCTCTGTCCAGAGGGGTTTAGGCTTCTCCTCCCGTTCCATTGGCTCTCCCTGTTCTCGTGCCATCGGCGTTCCCTGCGCAGCCTTCCCTCTCCCCAGCGCCAGCCCGCGGGGGTGCAGGGCGGGAACGCTGAGCCATGAGCAGCTCCCTTTGAGCAGGAAGAAGGGGGTGAGGACCACCAGCTTCGAGCGTCCCATCCCTACAGCCTCCATCATTCTCTCAGAGCCGCCGAGTGTCTGTAGGCTGATGGGGGGAATCTCAGCCTGCTCCATGCCTAGCGATTGTTCAACCAACTTCCTTCACGTCTGAGCCTACCCCAAGGCTGCTCCAGAGTCCTTGGATGCACCTGCAGCCTCCAGCACCCTGCAGTGAGGCGGCGGGCACGGGACGGGCTCTTGGCATATTGCCTGGCTACAGCCCCTGGCTCTGACAGCCTGGCACTTCTCCGGCTTGGAGTTTTACTGAGCCCACTGGGTTCCTAAGCCCGGAAAGATTAATGAACATTCGCTGGAGTTGCTGGAGACCTTGGTTTGCGGCTGGGCTCCGAAGCTGTAACCAGAAACATGAGAAAATTTGGAGAGTCTTAACGCAGCAGTGGCTATTTTTTATATAGATGGGGAACACTAGGGGAGGGAGCAGGGAGATGTTGCAGTGTAAGGTCAAGCACTTCCCAGCAATGATTTACTCTCTGGAGGGCTTCCACATGCCCCCAAGGACACGCTTTGCCTCCATCTTATAGCAACCTGCGATCTCCCACGTGCTGCATCCCCTCCCTCCGCTCTGCCTCTGCCCTGGGTTGTTTCACTGCCCTCCAACTCCCAGGGCACATCCCCAAAATCGAACTCAACAAAACCAAGGACCGTTCCCAGGCTCACCCTTAACCTGCCGGAGCATCTTGGGCCAGGGCATCCCGTGAGCCAGGCAGCCCTCTTCAGACCATTCCCAGCAGGGCTAGGAGCCGCCGTGGGCAGGGATGCTGGCAGAATGGCAGGCAGGGGGGTGTTAGAAGTTAATAGTGAAGCCTGTTCCCTGCCACCTGGAAGCACAAATTTCATTGTAATTAAATCTTACAATATTGCAGGTCAAATCCTGTAAGTAACCAAGAGCACAGCCCAGCCCTGGACTCCGCACCGGCTCGTGTAGTGCAGACGCTTGCCCTGCCCTTTGCTTTTGACAGCTGTGCACAGCTGTGGCCACGGAGGGAGCGTGTGGTGGCCCCTGACCCCGCCGGGCATGGCCGGGCAGGATGGAGCCAGGAGATCCGTCCCCTGCCCCTCTGCTGCCCCGGACATGGCACTGCCATATAAATTAGTATTTAGAGATGGTAGAAGGACTCAGGTTGGAAATCAGTCTCTCCATGCAATAAAGGGGTTGGGATAAAGGGAGATGCCGTTTCCCTGAGACAGGTGATCCCACAAATCCTTTCATCCCATAACTAACACAGGCAAGGAGGTGGCATCAGCAGAAGCAGGGGCAGCACACCGGCCTCAGCGCTGGAGCTGGGCAGGGAGAGGGGCCGCTGGGTGTGGGCCCCCTCAGTCCCTGCCCGGCTTTGATGACACACCTAGAAATTTCAAGCCAAAACTGTAAATTGCTGCTGAATTGTTGCTATTTTGCAGGTGGAAGTGCCCCAGTGGTTTGAAGCTCTGGGTGGGTGCCCAGCTCCTCTTTGCAGCTCTGCTTCCAGCTGCCTCTCTGCTGGAGGGGGGTGAGTGCAGAAGTAATTACAGCTGGAGATGAGCAGGGCATGGGCTGAGGGAAGAGCCATCCATCTCCACAAGGATGCTGTTCTTTGGGCTCCCTGCAGGAGGTTTTGGCAGTGCTGGGGGTGGTGAGAGGGGCTCTGATGGCAGAGGGTCTTCATGTTTCAAAGCTGAAAAGGATGCTGGAGGAATTGCTGACTTCCTGCATCCCACCCCTGTCTCTCCCTCCTGCAGACATCATCCCTGCGTGGGCAGGACACCTCGGTCCAAGGGGGAGGACTTGGAGCTGACGGAGCTACAGCATCAGCGATCTGCCCCTTGGGATGCTGGGGGCACTGGGGAGCAGAGTAACATGCAGCCCCAGAGCTGCAGGGGGACTCTGGGGGCCCGGGACCCACCTGGTCCCCCTGGGTGGGTGCCCTCGGTGGCGATCAGCCCTGCCGTGGTTCAGGGCTGGTCACTCGAAGGCTGCAGAGCCCGGGGGGGTGAAGCAGAGCTGTCTGATGGCTCCTCAGCCTCTTGATAGATGCTCATCCACTGCTGCATGGAGAATCACCGCTGTCTTCATGTCAGAGCCCGGATTTTCCAATGCCAGCTATGGATTTTTCCCTGCCATACAGCTGTCACCTTATTTTTGTAATTTTGAGGGTTTTTTTACCAAGAGTCTTTGAGCAAGTGACAGAGGAGCAGCCAGGGGTGCAGGGACAGACCCAAGGATGAGAGCGCACTGGCTCAGCCTGGCTGGTTGGGAGAGGTCTGGGCACTCGTTCCTGCAAAATGCACACGGGATCCCACACTTCATCGCTTCCTTCCACTAACATGCCATGTTGAGAGCACCCCTCGCTCCTTCACTGATTTACAGACTTCAGGGTTTGCCTTTTTAGGTGGATTCAGGTACCAAGAGAGGATGCATCTACCTTCTTTCTAAAGTCTTGGAGCCGTGGAAGAATCATTTGCACCCCAAGACAATACCTGCTGGTGGGCAGCCCATGGTGGGATGCAGCCTGGCATCCAGGCAGAAGCCTTGGACCCTGGAAGGAGCCTCCTGATGACATTTCAGAAAGACATTTTTCTATTTTTAGTGGCCAGAGCGTGCAGAGCCAGGGAGTCGGTACGTGAGTCCCGAGCGCCGGCCCAGCCCCGTGCCGGAGGCCGGGGCTAATGTGAAAAGCAGTCGTGCATCGCTGAGGATGCTCGGAGCAGCAGCAGGCTGCCCTGAGCTCATTAACGTGATCCACTCACAGGAGCTCCTGAAGCAGAAAGGTATTTGGGCAGCGGCCCGCTGCCTGCTTTTGGTCTCCGCTCGGTCAGGCTCCAATCGTGTTGGAACCAGAGTGTTTCTCTGATTTGCACCATGCCTCTGATCTGTGCCTCGGAGGTCCAAACCTCTCCATCCGCCTGCCTGTGCAAGAACAGGACACAGCGGTCTGCGCTGCTTTTGCCCATCTCTCCCTGATTAATGTGAAACCCAGCTCCATGAATCATTCATGAAGCTTTATTTAGTATAATGATTTCTGACATCCAGTGCCTGGGAATAGCATTTTGGGACAGACCGTTTGCGACCAGCGAACTCCAGAAATAATGAGCTGACGTTTATCCCATCCGAAGCGGGAACGTACAGGAGAGGAGGGAGAGGGGTGAAGCAGCCGTGCCTCCTTTGGAGGGAATCACAGGTTCTTCTCTAATTAGCCAAACGTGTAAAAGCTAAACATTGACATAGCTTTGCGGTTCCCCGCGTCTTGCAATCACATTGCATGTTATTAACCTACATAGTTGTCGGGGAAAGGAGCATCTGTGTGTGCCTTGGCACAGGCAGGGATGAAGAGGCAGGAATTCCCCTGTGCCATGCTGCTGGCACTAATGGGGAGACAGTGCCAGGACCTGAAGGAGCTGGGAAATGGCTTCTCCCCACACCTGGAGCTGGGGAGCAGCAGGAGCTCATCTGGGCTGCCTTATAGCATCAGTAGCCCACCCTCCTCTGACACAGCGATTTGCTATGGGAGGCACTGGTTTCCTCTGGGAGGGTCTCTCTGCAGGTGAGTGGCCCCATTTGGGAGGGGGTCTGCAGGTCCCTGGTGCCTGTGCTGGTGGATTTGGGGGTGATGGTGAGTTTATGACCCTGAGCTTGTCCAGAGCATGTGTGTCAGCCACGAGTGGGGATCTGTGCTGTGGTTTGGTGGGTGAGGAGGGGCTGTTGCTGGGCAGGTGCTTTGGTTGCTGATGGTGCTTTCCTCTCTGCAAACTGCTTTGGGTGAGTCTCCAAGTGCTTTGCCAGCCCTTGCCAGAGCAGTTGTTTGTGTAACATCCCAGCTGCTTGGCTGAATGCAGACATCAGTCTGTCTGAGGGACTGCGGGTCTGGCCCTGGAGCCCAGAGCTGGGGCTGCCGAGAGTGTGGGAGAGGGATGCTGCTGCCCAGCCCCTTGCTGAGCTCTCATACGTGCCAATGTGCAGCATGCCTTACTGCAAAGAGCCTTCTGTCTCCTCTGCTCCCTTTCTGCGTGGGTACAAGGGGCTGCTGGCATGCAGGGATCTCCCCCAGCTACAGGGTGCTGCCAGTTGCCTTCCTTTCCTTTTGGATCCCTGGCTCAGGGAAGTTCTGCCAGTATCTGACAGGCTTCCGGGGTGTGCAACCTTGTGTGGCTGTGGCAGAGCAGCCTGGTGATGATTCCTGGTGGGATGCAGTGTGGGATGGAGCCAAGTGGCTCGGCACAGCTCTGCTCTCTTGGGGCACACGGGGCCATTTCTGCGCCAGACTGAAGGGCTTTGGCACAAGGAGAATGCGTGGCTTGGCAGCGCATCAGGCAGGAAATCACAGCGGGCTGCCCTGGCATCCCTCAGCCACAGTCCCGTCCCCTGCCAGACCCTGCGGCTCTGGGGCTCCCCAGCACGCGGGGGGCTGGGTGCTGTGCCCAGCTGGGGTGACATGCTGGAGCCAGACAGAAGGGACAGCTTCCACCCTGGCTGTCTCAAAGGCTTCCAGGTGGCAGCCTCAGCCTCCCTCCACCATAAAATCCTGGGATATAGGTCTGCCCTCCCAGCACAGCAGGAGCTGGTGCTGTGTGTTCCCCTTGCTGTATCTGGGAAGGGTTCCTGGTGCATTCTGACCAGGCAAGCCAAGGCACATTCATGGTAAGGCTCCAGAGCAGGAAAAAGGCAATCTTGTGTCTTCAGAAAGAAAATGCTGGAGGGCATCAGCTGGTGTGAGACAGCGATGGCCCTGACTACCCTCGCCCTGCTGCTGGAGGCTGACTTGGTGCAGGTGAGGAGCTGAGTTCATCTAAATCATCCTACAGAAGAAAGCACAGAGTGAATTTGTACATCTGTTGACCTTCAGCAGTGTGGGAATGGTTTATTTTTCTGCAGAGGTGTATATATATTTCTTTTATGATGGGGACCAGAATGGTATTGTCTCCTTTTCCCACCTGAAATACCGCTGTCTCTCTGCAGAGATGAGGGGTCTGCGTAGCACCCAGCCATGGGCAGAGTCGCTGCCGAGTGGATCTGCTCAGCCCAGGGTATTTTCTCCTCTGGATCTGATGTGATTTCTGCATCCTGCTGGGACTACAGCTTCCCACTCCTGGGCCAGCCTAGGTAAATAACCCTCCCTTTTCAAAGGTTTTCAAAGCCGTAGTAATTCTTATTAGTGTGGTTTGAATCATCTCTTGAAAAGGTCTCACATCACTCTTGAGCACCAAACTGTTCTGTATGCAGACCCTGATCACCCAGTCTCCTGAGCTGCAGCATAAAATATGCAGGGAGAAGGCTCCAAGAAAATATTAAAAATATGTTCAGGCATGCAATGGGGGGTGAGATATGCTGTGGGTGAGACCTTACTGCTCCATGCTCTGCCCTATCTCCATCTCGGAGTGGACCAAACTGGATTTCTGTGTGGAGCAAGGCTGCCTCTGTGGTGCTGATGCTCCCGGGAAGCCGCTCTGGATCCCATCCCCTGGGATATCAGGGAAAGTTGGATGTTTCCTTTGGGACTGGTCCAGAGTAACAGGCCCCAAAACCCCTGTTTGGAGAGGAGTAAGCCAGATGTGCCTTATGCAAAAGGAGCTGCACATCTCCCTGCCCTGCAATGGTGCTGCTGCTGTGACGTGCCTCTAGGGATGTTTCTAACCCCGAGGTGGGTCCTCGAGTGCAGCCTTTGCTGGCATTCCCAGCACCAGACTTGGTGGGCTTGTTCCAGGAGAAGGTTCTGCAGCCACGAGTCCTGAGCTACGGCAGAGAAAATGAACCCCTCCATCTGCAGGCTGCTCTAGCCTGGGGGAAGCAGGTGATACGGGAAGAACCAGCGTGGAAACATTCTCTGGTGCAGGACTCGCTGCTTGTCCTGCTGGCATGTACCTAGGACACAGGGGGGAATTCCCTTCTTCCCCAGAGACCTGGATCCAAAGGGTTTTCAGACAAAGCACACTGCCAGGAGCTTACCCCAGTTGGTGATCCTGCCCTGTGCATGTCTGGGGGCACTGCCCAGCTCCTCCCAGGTGGGTGCTGACTGGAGGGGGGTAGAGGTGAGCCTAACCCACGGCAATAGGAACTCCCCAGTACAGCGGACTGGTGAGCTGGGTGTTGCTGGAAAGGCTGTGCGCAGTGGCAGGGACCTGGGCCTGGAGTGATTCAGGTGGATTTATGCCGTTGATGTGCTGCCTGAGGGATTTCTGACTTGTGGTGGTCCCAGAGAGAAGCAGGATGGTGACAGACCCGATGTCCCCAAAGCCATCTCCTCCTGCCTGCTTGGGGCCAGCAGCTGGGTGACATGGGCGAAGCTGGTTGTGTCTCTGGGCAGGAGGAGGGACCTTTCCAGGCCATCCATGGCGACGTGGAGGCTGCAGGCAGCTGTTTTTGGGAGGATGAACCCCTCCTGGGCTGCTGCCTTGCCCTTGTCTCAGCAGAGGAGCCATGAGTGCTGCTAGCTGCGAGGCACCCCATGCCTGGAGTGCTGTGCTTAATCAAACCAATTAGCAATTTAATCTTGTTAACAAACCAAGATAATTGCAGCATTATCAAATTAGCCAGCTGTATGGAAATGCCTGCCTAATAGCTGATAATAGCTGGTCCTGATGGAGGAGGGAGGGCTGTGATCTGTGACTAATGACCAGCGGGAGGTGTAATCAGGCTTCTGCCCCCAGCCCGGGCTGGCCCTGCGGCTGCCTTGGGGTGGGGATGGCTGGGGGAGCACTAGGGCTCTGCCCCTGTCACCCCACGGCTTGTGTGGCACAGTGCTTCCCACTTGGAGGGGTAGGTTGGTGTAAGGGTGGCAGAGACATCCCATCCTCCCCTAGTAGGACACTGCACGGGTCAGAAGCAATGTCTGATGTTTGCACTGAATTTGGTGGATGAGCTCCTCTCCATGCTGGATTACCTGGCACTGTGTGAGCTCTCCAGTTATCTCTGCCCTCCCTTGGCTGAGCTAAGCAGGGAGGTGGACCTTCACCATAGGAATTCTTCCTTCTCAGTCGTGGAATAATTTGAGCCTTTGCCTGCCTCCCTCCAGTTCCTCCATGGAGGAGGGCTCCCTTGGCTAGGGAGCTTCCAGTGTCTGCCACGGGCGTGCGAGATGCTGATTCCACAGCCAGAGACTTCACCCTGCTGTACCTGTGGGTTGTTTAAATGTCTGTCTCAGCAATCTAGAGAGCAGCATCAACGTGTTCGTGCCTGGCAGTGGGGATCATCAGCTCAGCCCTTAGGCAGCAGCAGCTGCCTTCCAGGCAGTGCCTGTGGGATTCTCCTCCCGGGAAGGGAGGTGCGGGGGGTCAGGAGCTGGGCTGTTTGCAGGGTCTGCCTGGCTGGGAGCTGCAGGTCGAAGGCAAGAGAGGCAAAGTGCCTCCTCCCAGCCACCCACGCAAATGCTCCTTTCTCCCTGTCATCCAGCACTCGTTTTCCTCTGTTCTCCAGTGCGTGCAGGCACAGCAGGCTCCTCTCCGGTCTGGGCTGGGTTTGCTGGTGGAGATGATGATGGTGGGGCACGCAAGCCTGGCATCAGCCGTGGCTCCACAGAGCAGTTGCTGGCAGGCACGGTTTGCTTGGCCGTCAGTGCAGGCTGGGCGATGCTCTGCCCCTGCCGTGCCTGGTGGCAGTGCCTGGCTCGGCCTTGGCACTGGGCAGCTCCCTCACACACTGCACACGCATTCTCCTGCGGATATTCCTCTGTGTTTCCTGGATTTTTGGCCCTGTACAGAAGTTCTTGTGAACCCCTTAGAGCTGTGGTTTTGTGCCCTGGCTCAAGGCTTTTGCAGGCAATTCTCTTCAGCTGAATTTTCCCCACCCGCTCAGATTCTGTGAGTGGTAAGGGGCTCAGCACCACTTGGGGTTTGGGTCTATGTAACCCTGCTCCTCTGCCCTCCAGATGTGCTCCAAGTGGGGTACCCACAGGGAAGCTCTGCCTCCGGTATTCCCCCAGGCAGGCAGGGTCAGTCCCCTCCCCACAGCCCTGCCTGTCTTGGGTGTGCCTGGGGGGACACACTGCTTTCCAGGGCCCCTCACATCCTGCTAGGAGCGTCCTCTAAAGCGTCCCATCATGTTTTTCTCCAGCCCCTTCCCATCTCCCTCTCTTCCTGGGGTTTGTATGCCTCTGGATGGATTTACTCCTCCAAGCCAGCCCCTAACCACACTGTGAGTGCACAGACCGACTGTTGTCATCCTCTCCCCCAGGCAGAAATTTTGGGATGAAAGCAGCAGTGGGAGCACATGCCAGGCTGGGCCTGGAGAAAGGCAGGAGGAGGTGGGAAAAGAAGTTGCACAACACCGCATCCCTGGGACAAGCTCTTTTATTTGATAAAACAGCAGAGAGGGAGCAAGCAGCACATGGCAGCGAGAGGCAGCGGTCAGCGGGGTGGTCCAGGAGCTGAGGGGGCTTCCAAGTGTGGGTTGGTGGCCGTCCCCATCCTCCCAGGAGCTGGCACTGGGACAAGCCTTAGCAGAGGTGTGGGCAGCTGGCTGGTGCTGGGGTGGCACAGGGATGCTGAGAGGGTCTTTGGTCTGTTCTGGGAGCAGGAGCTCAAACTGGGGAAAAGGGAGAGAAAGCAACAGGTTGGGTCTGGTGCTCAGGGTAACCCCAGCCCACAGGTTTGGCCATCAATCACCCACCCCATCAGCCTGACAGTGGCCCTGTCCAGAGCCACTGTCACCCATATCCCCCCCTTTGCTCCCCAGGGAGGTGGGCACAGAAGGGGGGGCTCCTGAGACCCTACCGTAGATGGGGCCGTAAGATGGGCGTGAGCGGCATCTCAGCCCGCAGAAGGACGGGCAGCACTTCTGACCCCGGGGACACTGCCAGTCAGCGTGGCAACGGTTGATCGGGTTGGCCATTGCGCAGGTGATGCGGACGTGCGGGCAGGACCAGGCGCTGCCTGCAAGAGGGGGGAGTTGTTGGCTCCAGGCTGATGGCAGCTGAGGGGCCCTGGGGAGATGCTCCCCAGCAAATGCGCTCTCCCCTCCCATCCCACAGGATCCCTGCAGACACAGCTCCTTCCCAGCCCCTGTGCTCATCCTAGGACACCTCATACCTGTCGGCAGCTCTGTCCAGAGGATGAGCATCCCAACCAGGAGGAAGGCGGCCACCGTCTTCATGCTGCCGTGTCCCTGAGAAATGGGAGTGTGGACAGCTGGGGAACCCTGACATTTAAAGCCTTGGGGAGGATGGGGGTGGGGAATGCGGCCAGGCACATGCCAATGTCTGTACCTTTTTCCTCTGCTGTTGCGTTGTGTTTTCCGGAAGCCTTTTGCACAAGATACAAATGGGATTGTTCAATTGCTCAAAAAGCAGTTATTCCATTGCACAACTGTCCCCTGCAGCCACACCTGGGGCTGAGGGACAAGCCAAGGGGAGATGGTCCCCTAAGAAGGCTGGAGGTGGAGGAGCTGCTTTTTCCTGAGCAGGTTATGCTCCTCCAGGAGAAACCATTAGGGTGACCGTGCTGTGTTCTCTTCTGGGGGGCCATTGTGTGGGTTTCTCTCCGTACCTTGCTTCCACGTGGACCTGCAAACCAAACCTTACAGCATGATCCAGATCAGCGTGGGGCTGTCTCTGTGCCTTCCCAGGTATGATCCTTTGAGATTTTCCCAGAGGAAACCCGCCCCAGGCCCAAACCCTCTTGGTTCCTGTCCCACTGGTGGCATAAGCTAGCGTGGGGAAAGCAGCTTTGGCTTAGCTGAGGGTGAGGCTTTCCCAAGCACTGTGGGGGTCACCTGAACCCCAACATCTTCTCTGGGTGGCTGCTGCTGTGCAGGGAGTAGGCTGGTGCTGGAATAAAGTGGCTGGCCTCAGCAGGGTGGGAGCGTTAGTTCCATACAGCTCTGTCATGAGCCAAACACCCCCACCCCGGGTGTGACAGAGCCCTAACTCCTAATGGCTGTAGGGATAAGGGGCTGTAGTCACTTGCTTAGAGGGCAAAGAACTCATCAGCCTTCAGGCCTCCATCTTCGCTCTCACAAGGAGATTGTACCCCCTCTCCGGGCAAAGCTGTTTTCTTTCGGTGCTCTTGGGCAATGGGAAATTACTCCATATCCTCCCAGTGGGTTAATGCTCCCCTTGCGTAATGGGTTCCTGGAGCCTTTTAATGGGATTTTTGTGGCTGGCAGCACCTGAGCTATGCTGGGAATACCTGAGGGGGGGGTGGGGAGGCACCCTGCAGCCAAACACAACCCCTGCTCTCCATGCTCCTGCAAAGAGTAGGCTGGGGCAGCCCCTGATTTTGCAACCAGGCAGGGCAAGGAGCAGCAAAAGCCCAGGCATCCCCCCTATGTTCTCTGTGCAGCCCCCCACCACCCCCCCTGCCATTGCTCTGCCTCAGCCCCTGGACCCCCTTCTTCCCACCCAGGGCATGGGGGGCATCTTGCCCTGCCCTCTCCCACCCAGACTTCCCTTCTCATGTCTCGCAGTGCCATGTTAACTGGACCTTAACTTACTGGATATATGTTAATTATTGTCCAGTTTTCCTAGCGATTCTGTGGCTGCATTTAGCTCTTTGTTAAGTCATTTAACCAGGAAACTATTTAGCCAACCCAAATCGACTTTCTGGGCTGTGCACCAACAATTTAGCACTTTTAATGAGAAATACAAGCATTGGATTTATTTTTAAGCAATCTTTTGGCATTCAGCTTCTGCTGGGGCTGGAGAGGACAGTGCCGTGCTCCTGGCTGAGGTGGTGCTTGGGGCTGTATCCCTGAGAGATGAGAAAACACCAAGGAGTAAGAAACACCTAGGAGCAAGGCTCGACTGCAGAGAAGCTGGGGGGGAAGAAATCCATCCGAAGGACTTAGAGTGCTTTTTCTGTAGCAAGTCCATGGGGGAAAAGTCTAAAATCTGCTTCTATTGCAAGTTCCCATGGAATAACCCAGACCATGGCATTTCTGTGCACAGAATTGCCTGTACTCTCCATTGCTCCAGGGTCTTCTGGGCCAACCCCATCCCGCTCTGCTCCTACTCTCTCCCCTGAAAAGTGCTTTGGGAGCCTCCTTCCCCAGCAGCACGGCCTGAGCTGTGCAAGACGGAGGATGCTGCCATTTCCCAGCCAGGCCAGGGCTCTCTGGTTTGTTGTACCCAGGGGTGGCAAGGAGAGAGGCCAGCAGCCTCCAGACCCCCAGCTGGGGTCTTGGCCATGGCCAGGCAGCTTGAGCAGGGTGCACAGAGCACCCGAGGGACACCCTGTGCCCCACCAAGCAGCCCCTGTGCCCTCCCAGGCGATGCAATGCCTTCAGCCTGGCGCAGAGCTCCATCCATCCATCCTAGGTCACGGCTGAGGATGCTCCACTTGCCCCCAGGACCCACGGCCTCGTGGTGCCCGGGAGAAGGGGGTGCCAAGCCCATCGCACCCTCGGTAGCGCTGGTGTCTGGTGCCATCTAGTGAAAAGCCATTACCGAGGCTCTGCAGGACCGCGCAGCCCCGGTCCTGCTCCCAGATGCTCCACAGCCTGTCCCAGGGATGCTTTCCCGAAAATCCCACCTCGGCTGATGCCCAGCTCCTGCTGCTTGTCCCCAGGCCTTCCCCATCCCCTTGCACACCTCCCCATTGATGCTTTTCCATCCCCAAGGATGCCAGCCCTCGTGGAGCCTCCCGTCCCGCTGTCAGTCGAGCTCCGTTTCGTCTACCCCAACCCCCGCTTAGTATTTGCCAAAATTACATTGGGCCAACTGAGGCTTAATCATGCCCTCAACTGCCTAATCAAGCTTGTTATTAATCCCAAACTCAGCTAATTGCTTCCTTTTTAAATTTTTTTAAAATTTTATTTTAATTTTCTCCCCTGCAGTTCCTGTGTGATTTTTAGGGAGCTGCACACAAAGCAGGGAACTCTCAGCCCCCAGTTTCGGGGTTGCGGTACACCGGTGTGGCTTGTGACCATCGGCACCTTCCTAACGCTGCCCCCCAGGGCTGTCTGCTGGGCTGCAGGTAGGTGAGAGGGATATGGGGGCTGGGAGAGGTGCAGGGATGACATATGAGGCTGACAGGAGGGCCACGGGATCTGCACAGGGCTTCGTTTACTGGCCCAACAAACAGCTATCATGAGGCTACAAATGCCCTGGTTGATGCCAGCTGGGACAAAAGCCCTGCCACCAATGCCACAAGCCATCACATTCCCGTGCTGAACTGGGGAATCGCTTCTTTTGATTGCTTGTGGAAAAAGCTGCTCCTCGCTTCGTAAAGTGAACACGTGAGCACTTCCCAGCTCCTCTCCCCGGAGCAGTTCCAGCCAGCCCCACACCCAGCCCAGGACCTGCGTTCAGCCCCCTGCTCCTCGGCTCCAAATGCCAGTCCCAAGGACACAAAACCTCACCACTTCCCAGCTCCAACCCCCTAGAACAGAAGTTTCATGGAGCAAACCACTCCTGCAAGTGGGACCGGCAGGATGTGTCCCCCAGCCACCCCTGTAAGTGTCCTATAAACCCACCAGGAATTGTCACGGCAGTGGAAACACTCAACTAAATTGGCCAAGGTGGGTGCTGGAGCCACTAACAGCATCCCAGAGGAGAAGGAGCTGTGCCAAAGCGGTGTGAGCCCAGGGCTGCCACCCTCCTCCTCCCACCAGCCCGGGGGTGCCCAGAGCCCTGCACAGTCCCCTGAACCCCCCAGGCACACAGTCCCTCCTGTACGAATTGCTAGGTCAGAAGCAACTGCTTTGAGTCCTGCTTTGCTCTCACCTCCTGGTACAGGACCAGCAAGCAAGGTGGGTACATGGGGGACCCCTCCAAAAACTTGTTATCCCTATCCAGCAGCCTCTGCCTGCATGCAGGAGGCAGGACGAAGTGGACACCTCCCTTCCCCTGGGTGTGGGGCTACACCAAGGTGGGCTTCTGCAATTAAAAAGCCAGCTCTGCACCACATGCCGGTGGGAGCTGGGTCCCTAGCTTCCCCGGCACCCCTCCCCATGCAGCCAGCCAGGGAGCTTGGTGGATCTTCCGCCCCAAGCAGGGACATCCCAGCACCAGGGCCACGTCCCCTAGGGCTGTAAGTGGCATTGACTCGGCCCATTTACACCCCCCTAAAGCAGGTGCTGAGCTCCCTGTGCTCCGACAAGCACAGGCTCCAAAGCAAACACTGGGAATGGTGGCACAGCATCTATGCCACGCTGGCTCCCTGGGCTGCCCACAGAGCAAAGATTTTCCCAAAGGATTCTTGGAGTCTGAGGACAGGAGCCTTTGTGACTGCCGGAGGCCCCTGCTCTGATACAGAGAAGGGGCCTTGTGCAATTATTATTATTCTTAATTTTATTTTATTATAATTTTCTCCCCTGCAGTTACTGTGTGATTTTTAGGGAGCTGCACACAAAGCAGGGAAGTCTCAGCCCCCAGTTTCAGGGTTGCGGTTCACCACTTGCACCCAGCTGAAAGGAGAGGGACGTCTCATACAAATCTTCAGGGTGTTTATTGTCAGGATAGAAATTTCTTTATATAAAAGAAGTGTTTAAAAATAGCACTACCCTGCTCTCAAAGTGAAATATATATATACACATAGATATTTATAGACAGAATTATTGTCATTTTGCT
>NW_010270288.1:13664-16864 GCF_000690775.1 Eurypyga helias | reverse complement strand
GCGCACTCCCCGGGCACCATGCCGGGAGCCAGCCGGGCGAGCCGGGGAGCACGCATCCCCGTGCACTGCCCGTGGCGCCGGCTCTCCCTGCCCCACTCGCAGCAGAAGCTTGCAGGGTGCCATCGCTGTAGGTTTTTGCTCTTGCAAAGCCACATGTGCTGGGGGCTGTGGGGGCCGGGCAAGGGCCGGTTCATCCCAGCTGCTCTGGGAAAAGGCCGGGTGTCACGGTTCCTCATCCAAAGCCCAGCCTGCCCACGCAGACATCCCACCTCATCCCAGACCTGCCAGTTCAGAGGCGACGGCTGAACCCCTTGGCTTGGCAGCAGGGGGTTTTGCTCAAGTTCTTTTTTAGGATTTGGGGTTGTTTTTTTAAATACACTCTGCACCCCCCTTGGGATTTTGCGATACAAGAACAAACACTGATGCTTTACAATAACCTAGCAATAACAATGCCTCGTAGCTACTGTACGTCCCCGTGCCCCATCCGGGCGCTGCAGCCCTCTGCAAGGATCACTTCTTGTCAGCTATCTGCTTTTCCAAGTCTTCCAGTCTGGCAGTCATCTGAGCAAGTGAACATGCTAAGGAAACAGTGAGAGATGGACAGTCTGGGGGGGCAAAGGGCTTTTTCCCCTTGAAGGAGCCTAAAAACCTTCCCCACTCCCATTTATCCATCCTTCCCTTCCCCCTGTGCGGTCTGTCCCCAGCAAGCCCAGGCATCACCCCAAAGGATATTCTTCTCGGTCAGGCTCTGCAGGATGGCCACGGTGTTTGTCTGGAACTGCACCAGCGCCTCGCACTCGCAGGGGCTGCGGATCTCTGTCTCCCCTTTGCTCTCCTCTGTGAACGTGGGGTTTGGGTGCAGTCAGAGGCACAGCCCCGTGGTGCCAGCTCTCCCCTGCTCCCGCACAGCACGAGTCCCTTGTCCCTGCAGCCACCCGCTGGGGCCGGACCTGAGCCTTGGGGCTCTCATCCCATTTTTCCCTCTTTTTCCAGCCCTCCTTTTTGCCAGGTTGGGTCCCTGCTAGCCCAGCGAGCTCGCTGCCAGGCATCCCACCAGGCATCCCCTGGAGCTGCTGCGCACGTGGTCACAGTTTGCCAAGGACACTGTGGAGCTTTGGTTCGCCTTCAAGCTGGAGTGGCAGCAGGGGCGATGGTGATGGAGCTCCTGGGGGTCCCAAGAGCACTGGGAAGTGCCAACCTCCCCAGGCCAGAAAGACCCTCACATGGGTCCACGTGAGATCCACATCACCCCAAAGATGGGCCATCCCCAGAGCTGAGGCAGCATCCCTCAAGGCAGGGTGTGACCCCAGCCTCTGCCCATGCGACGGCTCTGGGATGGCCACTCACATTCATTAAACTCCCCCAACTCCACCTTCTCCTCTTCCAAATCTCTCCCTGAGACACACCTCTATACCCACAACAGCCTGGTGAGATCCAGAGACAGTCTGGTCTCACAGCACCCAGCTCAGCCCTGGGATACATGACACATAATCCACCCAATGGCTCTGTGAGGAGAGGAGGGCTCCCCCCACCTTGGGGCTGACCCCAACCTGCCCCCCAGTGACGTGGCCAAGGACACCCACCCGGGCAGATGTTCAGCTTGAAGTTCTCTACGAGGTGGGTCATGGTGGTGAAGTCTGCTGAGTAGGAGAAGTGCTGCTCCACCGGCTCCGAGGCGATCGCCCTCAGCTCCTCTTCCACTGCCTTGCCGACACCCACGGCGAACATGACGATCCCTGCATGGCGAGGACCGATCCTGAGCACCGCACTGGCCACCCCACATAAAGCGGCCCCAAGCCCAGCGGGAGAAAAGCCAAGGATGTAGGATTTCCCCTGATTTTCCCCAAGTACACAACAGGCATTTGGGAAGGACGGGCAGGAGCGTGGCAGCACTGCTGTGGTGCAGGCTGCTGCACGAAGGATGCTGCTCGACACACCCTCCGACCACGGCACAGACCCCTGTGGACCCAAGTGATGCAGCACCCCAAGGCTGGATGCTGCAGCCTCCCCTGGAGCCAGCCACCCCCAAGAAATCATCCTGGGATTCCCGAAGCACTGAGATTTGGGGTTCCCCAGTCCCCCGCACCTGACTCCTTTGCTCTTCTGGCCCATTCAGAGATGTCATCCTGGGAGCGCCCGTCTGTGAAGACGAGCCCGATTCTGGGGATGTTGTGGGAGGGAGGCCTAGCACCTTCCAGCTCGGAGAAGCTGTGCTCCACCATGTGCTTGAGGGCAAGGCCTGTCATTGTGCCTTTCTCCATGTACTCCACGTCCATCACCGCCGCCTTGATCTCGTCCGCGCTGTGGTACTTGTTGAGGGGGAACTCGGTGCGGACGCGGCTGGAGTACTGCACCAGCCCCACCCGTGTGCCGTGGGGGGACACCTCCAGCAGGTCCACAATGCGGTTCACAAACTGCTTCACCAGCTCAAAGTTTTGGGGCCGGACGCTCTTGGAGCCATCGATCACCATCACCAGGTCGACGTGCCCAGCCCCGCACTCTGTGGGGACAGGGGGAAGGTCAGAAGGGACCAGCGTGGCTGTGGGCACCTACAGAGTGAAGATGCCCAGGGCCGGGCAGAGCTGCTGGGCTCCAGGACACTGTGTGGACCCTCTTGGAACTGCAGCCAGGCTGGGGCTGGGAAGCAGGGCAAAGCATACCCAGGGGTAGCCCAAAAACTTCCCCAGCATCCCCCGAGAGTCTTTCCTAGGGCTCCCTTTTCCTGAACCCTTCCTCAAAGCTCCTGTTTCATCTTCTGCACCATGTCTCTGAAGACACGAGCCCACATCCCCCGCTGCCGCAGCCAGGGCGCTCCCCCAAGCCCAGCCAGCTCTCCATCCTCTTCCAACCCAGCTCAAAGTCCCACTTAGACCCCCAGCCTAGGTTGAGGTAAGCCCTCGCCGGGAGCACAGAGCCCAGAGGAGGAGGATGCCAAGAGCCACCTCCCCTCGCGGTACTCACTGCTGCACGCCTTGCCGTCAGCCTGGAGCTGCTGGCCCTCGGGGCACACGCAGCGGTAGGAGCCCTCTGTGCTCACGCACTTGAACTCGCAGCCGTGATCCACCCCGTTGCAGAGGTCGGTGGCTGGAACACAAGCCAAGGGCACAAGGTTATCCCTACCCGGGCAGGGTAGCCCTGGAACGGGGATGGCTCAGGACGGGGCACGCGCTGTACGCCGCAGCCGGCGTGACGCCACGACG
>NW_010270288.1:13143-13640 GCF_000690775.1 Eurypyga helias | reverse complement strand
AAAGCCGCTGCGGCAGCGGCAGTAGTGCCCGTTGGGGATGCTCACGCACTCGTGCTGGCAGCTGTGGTTTCCGAAGCTGCAGTAATCGATCACTGGTGAGAGAAGGAGAGGGGTGGGCAGAATGGGAGAGATGAGGAGAAGAGGGAGAGCGAGAAGCAAAGGAAGAAAGGACAGGAAGGGAGACGGTCACTTACTAGAGCAGGTCCTCTTGTCCTGGTTGAGGTAGTAACCCGCGTGGCAGTGACACGAGTACGACCCACGAGCGCTGACGCACTGGTGTTGACAGCCGTGTCTCCCGTCTGCACAGGCATCGATGGCTGCGGGGGAACAGGACAGCCGTCACCTTCCTGTCCTGGCCTCCCCGGGGCAGCTGAGCAGGGACCGCTCCAGGGCTTCGAGGAAGCTCCCAGCACCATGAGACAAGAAGGAGAAGTCCCGGGGTGGTGGCCAGACCTACTCCCACAGCTTTGCCAAAACTGCGCACTGTGGTAGCTGGG
>NW_010270288.1:2804-13130 GCF_000690775.1 Eurypyga helias | reverse complement strand
CCCCTCAGGTGACAGCCGGCCGGTTGTGCCCATGTGAGCCCCGACAGTGCCATCCCAGAGAGGTGACCAGGATTTAGCAATGCTGAATGTCCACAGTCATTACAGACCCGGGAGGCGGTGAGCCCAGAGGACACAGCACCCAGGCTGCTGCCAGCCTTGCAGGGTCCTCTGCTGCCTTCCAGCTGCCCTTCATGAGACCTGTACCTCCCTCTACACAAATTAGGATAAAAAAAGGGTTTTTACGGGAACAGGTCTTTCCGTCCACGTTGAGCCTGTAGCCCGGGTTGCATTCGCAGTAGAATGAGCTGGGGGTGCTGACGCAGCTGTGCTGGCAGCCATGCTCCTGCTCCACGCACATGTCCACTCCTGCAAGACAGAGAGGGCATCAGAGATGCACCCTGGCTCCAGCACGTGCCCGGTCCTTACAGCCGAAGCCACCAGCATGGCCCCAGCCCTTCCAGCCCCAGCTCACCCACTGACTGCCAGGTCATGGACACTGCACGGGGCAGGTTTCTGAACCGACTCGGCTTTCTGATCTACCCTAGCACTAATCAACACTCGATATTAATTGGTTCCAGTGATGGCTTCAGCTGAGTAAGCAAAGGCTTGAGCTCAGCCAGATCATGCCAAAGAAGTTGGGTCTGCGTGTCCGTGCAGCCAGGAGCCTGTGGAGCCAGCCGGGAAGCGGGCAGCAGGGCAGGCAGGCGTCAGGCAGGGCGTTGTAAGCAAAGGCATCAGGCGCAGGAGCACATCAGGGTCCCGGGGGGCAATACCTGGTCAGCCCTGGACCACCATCCCAGCAAGCAGGGACTCACCAGGGCACTAACGCAGCCCTGCAAGCACACACATGCCCCTGACGAGGAAACACTGCCTGAAAGGGCCCGGCAGCTGCCTTCTGCCCTCTAACAGACGCTGAAGCACATGAGCGAGGTCCTGCCCGCCCACTGCAGTGCCAGGTGTCCAGCAAAACCCGCCAGCACAGGAGGGGACACACAGCTCCCAGTCTGCAGGCTCCTGACCCACGCCAGCACAGCCACGGTGCGAACCGGCCTCCCGGCTCCAGCCAAGATGGGCTGGATGCTCCAGAGCCGCACCACACGGCCGGAGTCTTATTAAAGACAATGTGCACGCAGCCCATGCTATGCATGTGTCTGCGCAGGAGGAGACTCTGCTAGAGACATGTCGAAATGTATACGGGGCCCTGGGACCTGTCACCCGTCCCCATCACACCCAGGGAAATCAGCTCCACGTTTCTGCTCTTTAACATCCCCATCACTGCTGCCACGATGTCCTGGCTCGGGGCAGAGCTAACTGGCACGGGTAAGAAAAGTGCTTGCTGGCAACGCTTATGACTCTCTCCTTATCTCACCCCAGGAGAGGTGAGCCAGAGGAAAGGCCAGCAAGAGGCTGCCTGTCCCAGCACCACATCAGGGAGGTTGTCTCCCTGTCCACGCAGCTCCTAGCAAGGGCAGCCACCTCAAACACCCATCTGAAGGTCACCTTCTAGCCCAGGCAACAGCCGTGGCTCTCACCCACCGCAAAGCTTGTCCTGGAACTGCTTCCCGAACTGCTGGATGAGCTCGAAGGACTCCACCAGGAAGACATGCTCCTCCAGCGGCGGCGAGGCCATGGCCCGCAGCGAGTTCATGTCTGCCCGCTGGATGCCCACGGCGTAGATCTCAATGCCAGCGTTCCGGGCCTGGGGGGCCCCTTCGGTGACACGGTCCTGGGGCCGCCCGTCCGTCACGATGATGGCAATGCGGGGGATCTTCTTGTGCGGAGGGCGCGCGCCCTCTTGCGTGGTGAAGGCCACGTTCATGGCGTACTGGATGGCCAGCCCAGTCATGGTGCCCTGGGCCAGCGGGATGATGCCGTTGATGGCCTTCTCCATGTCCGCCCGCGTGAAGAAGGTCTTGAGGGAGAAGATGTTCTGCACCTGGCTGGAGTACTGGATCACCCCCACCCGCGTGGCGTTGGGGCCCACGTCCAGGCTGCCGATGATGTCCATCATGAACTGCCGCATGGTCTCGAACTCGAAGGGGCGCACGCTGCGGGAGCTGTCGATCACAAACACGATGTCCAGGGGACCCGTCCTGCATTTCAGGGCTAGAAGGGGACAAAGAGACGATTCAGCTTTGCAGAATCCCCTCGGGTGGCTTGAGTGGTGCTCAGTGGGGGATGGAGAGGGCAGATCTGGGCAGCCCCCCCAGACCAGCACCTTCCAACTGCCAAATAAACCCACGGAGGGTGCTGGCAGAGCAGGAGCAGGGATGACAGGCTGGGGAGACATGGCCTGGCCATGGGGCTGTGGGCAAATGGCAGTGTCCCCTCCTCCCCAGCACTGTCCCTGCAGCCAGACCCAGCTCCCACTCCTTGCTTTTCCACAGCCAACAGCTGCAGGGGCTGCAGAAATGCCTCTGGCATCTGCCCTGTCAGGATTTAGGCACAGGTTTAGGCAGCGGCATCTTCATCCCTGCAGCAAATCAGAGCACTGAAGTGTAAAGCAGCCCAGTGCCCTGTGCTGCAGCTCTGCTCCAGACCTCTGCACCACACAGGCTCCTGCTGCCAAGCATGAAAACCCTGCTTTGGGTCCTTCTGTTCTCCCCACAGCTTCAGCTTCCTCTGGTTTTTACTGCATTTTACCAGCTTCTGCCTAAAACCATGGCTTGCTTTGTTGCAGGTTTGTGGGGTTTTTTTGAGGACAGAAAATGAGACCGTGAAAAGCACAGTTAAGGGCACACACATTTCAGGATCGAGCCAAGGAGCTGCTCTTGGACATATGGGTGCAACTTCCAGTGCAAACCGGGAGAGTGTTTAGCAACTGAAATGCCAATGAACATATTTTGCTTGGCTTGTGTGTACCCAAGCCTGGGAGAATTTGGCCCTAATGGTAAGCAAACACTTTGAGTCCCCTTGGGATGATGCCCAGACCTGGGCCGTCATCTCAGCTGCTCAGAAGGTCTCCGAGACATACCCACCTCCTTTCTCTGTTTGGAGTGTTCACTGTTTTTAAACTGGAATTGATTTAGCTCCCTCTGGAAGAGCCAGCCTGGTGCCCCTGGGTTTGCTTTGTGCCCCCCATCAGGAGACCTGTGCAGGGAGGGGGTTCCCCCTGACGCCCATGCCTCCTGCTGAGGTCGGAGCCCACGAGTGGAGGGTGACAAGCCCTGAGCCAGGCTGTGCCAAAGCTGAGGACGTGCCGGGAGCAAGTGGCACCAGACCCACCATGCTGGGGCCAGGCCCAGGCTCCCACTCCTCTGGGAGGCACTGGGAAGTTTGTGTTTCATGCCTGGGGGGATCTTTCATCATCCAAGGGATGCCTCCAAAGAAGAGGCATCAGGTCATAGAATCATAGAATGGTCCCCCCACCTCAAGCAGCAAGCTGTCCTCCAAGGGCTTCACCACCCTGACACACTTGCTTCTCCCTCCTCCAGGCAATTTCCACCAGCCAGGGCTCACCTGCAGGTCTTGGTCTGGCTTCCAGCGTCGTCAGGAGAAGCAGGAGGAGAGGGACAACGGGCAGGAGCTTCATCGTGGCTCTGTGAGACTGCACGGCTCTGGGGCTGGGGGACTCGCTGCAGGGAGAAGAGGACGTGCCATCAGTGCTGCGGGTGGGCTGAGCCATGGGGCCACGCTTGCCTGCAGTGGGTGTCCCCAGGCAGTGCCAAAGCCCCGGGCAGCAGCAGCAGTTGTGACAGATCCATCCCCAAACCTCTCCGCACCCACGTGGGACTTTTCACTGGCAGTCTCAGCGCAGCTAAATTTCATTACAGTAGCAGCCATCTGCCAAAGGGTCTGATTTTCTGCTCTGGGTGGAGCTGGCCATCGCACAAACCTTATTTTCACTTGCAAACCAGGCGGATGGGATGTTCAGCCAAATGCTTTTTCACCGGCGGTGTGGCAGCCAGCCGGAGAATGGGAAAGCTGCTCCCAGGGATGCGGAGTACGGGCCCTGCTCACACGCTCTCCACAAAGGAGGAGAAACCCCCAGATGAAACACCAACACAGACCAAACCTGCTCAGTCTCCCAAAGTCACTGGCAAACATCATTTTTCTGAGAAGCTCCACAGATTTATTCTCTGCCTTTTCCCACACTACCCTTGGAGAGCCTCCACAGGCACAGGGTGTCACGGTGCCTGCGCAGACGGCTTTGCACCCACTCCCCTGGGCAGGGTGCTGGGTGAAGCACTGCCAGCCTGTTGCTCCCCTCGGCAGGGAGGCATCACCCCCGGGACCCCATCACCCTGTCACCAGCACTTTGCAGCTCTCCACCCAGTTGCTTTGCACCCCAACAGGTTTTTTTTCATACTTTCGAGGTGGGATAGATGGGGGAAAGACATTTAGACTTGTTACCCAAAACCTCAGCTTGCTGCTTGTCTCCCCCCCTACCTGCCCTTGCCTGGCTCCTGCAGCGACATGGATTTGTTTATGTTTATTCCAGCTCTGGTCGGAAACCCAAGGTGTTGCGGGGGGAAATGCCACAGTTAACGCCGCTTCCCCCGGGAGACGTGCAGCACCGCGACTGGGCACAGATACTGGAAGGGTGCTTTTAAAAAAAGCACACGGAAATTCATTTTATCAGTAGTTATCAGCCAGTGTTTATTTAGCCCCAGGAGGTCTCGGTTGTAATTCATCACCAGGGTTGCCATTTAATTGCTCAGTGGTTACATGCAGCCCTGAACCGAACGTATTTGATAGCAGCGACGCTGATAATAGGTTTCACAGCTGCATCCTGAAATTGTATCCAGACTCAGCATTCACACCTGAAAAATGATATTGAGGATTTAGAAGGACAGAAAAGGGCTACAAGAGGAAACGGAGATCCAGAATACCTTTCTCAAAGTGGGAGCCACGGCGTTTTCCCGGGGTGCGTGAGCAGCCCCCCCGGGACATGGGGGCAGACGTCGGGAGCTCCCGCAGAGCTGGGTAGTGGAGGGGACAGTGGGATCGCCCTGGGCTGCAGGGCTGAGGGGAGGCTGCAGAAAGGCAGGTGTTTCCTAGGAAGCCGTGGGGCCGAGGTGAGCATCCCCTCGGTGGCCGGGAGTGCTCGGGTGCCTGTGCCCCCTCACAAGAACACCATGTGCAAGTGGAGGAGCAAACAGCCCCTCCAACCCCAGCTTTGTTTCCCCATTTATTTAGCAGATTCTTTCCCCTAACATGCTTTTTTTTGGGAGAAAGCACTCACTAACCCCTAAATATTTTAGGGAGAGCTATGCCACCTATAACATTTCTGCAGCTCTCCACTCCCCAAGCCTCTGTGCAACGGCAGGCTGGCACGCAGCCGGTGTCTCGCAGCATCCAGAGAGCTTCAAAGCCAGCACAGAGAGAGGAATGAGCTCTTGGGCCAAGAACCAAGGAGGAGAAAACCAGTTCACGACTGATCTATTTTTAACAGCATCTCAGCTTTGGATGAAATCTTGGCACTTGCCGCGGCTGGAGAGGCTGATGCTGCCTGGATAGGGCAGGGCACGACAGCTCAGTCATGTACCCAGCACTGGTCCTGGCAGCAGAGATCCAGGCTGGGACAGTGCCCTGGTCCCTGGTTCAATATAACACCCCGGAGCAAGGCTGAGGGGTCAGGGAAGCAAAGTTGACTCCCCGAGTATCTCTCCCACTATTCTGCGCTGGGCAACTTGCCCTGCTACTCGCTGTCCTCACTCCCCCCGGACTGGCAGCCCCATGGGGGTTACCCCCACCCCAAGGGCTCCCACACACCCTCGAGCCCCCCATCACCCGCCAGGAGTGGGAGGGAGATGGGTGGGAAGTGACCGGCTGGCAGGCAGGTGCAGCAAGGCAAACACAGCGCCGGCTGCGATGCCGGAGACCTTGAGATAACGCGCAGCTATAAAGGAAAAAGGTCCAGGAAAGGCGAGCGCTGCCGCTGGGCTGGCTCGGCTGAACCCCACAGCGGCTGAGCCGAGAGGGACACTTGGACCATCTCCTGACCCTTCGGAGCAACGCAAGGGGGAAAACCGGCCATTGCTTGTCCGTGCTGAAGGGATGCTCAGTACATGGCACAAAGAGGGTGACCAAGGGACGAACCACACGTAAGGAGAGAAGGGACAGCAATGACCCCAGCCTCCTCTCAGCTCCCCTTGTGATCTCGGACAAGGAGGACGTGGAGATGAACCCCCAGATGCCAACAGGTAAGCCAGCACGCCTTGCCCAGACACCCTCCCTGGGCACCTCTGCTGCTGTCCCCCCGGGGTACTTGGATCCCTCCCTGCTCCGCTGCTTGTCTGTCGGCTCTCCCTGCCAAGTGCTGAGTCTCAGGAAAAACAGCCGCCTCGGGTTTCAGCACGGCCTCCTTGGCAGCTCGCTCCTGGCTACAGGTTAACAGAAATGCTCTGAATATTCCCCTTCGGGTGCATCCTCCCTGGGGCATGGCAGGAAGTGGATGAGGGATGCGGGGAGCGGGGTGAGGGATGCAGCCAGCTCCACACCCTCCTGCTTGTCACAGGGGTGGGGGCTCTAGAGAATTGTAGGGGGGATGAAGCAGATGGAGAAAGGGGGGGTGAAAGACTCAAGAGATGGCAGTTTCCACAGACCAGGAAAAGCCCCGACCGCAATGTCACGAGGCAGGTTGTGGACTGTGGCTACGGAGTCATGAGCCAGGTCTCAGGTACAACCACATGCAAGATTTTATAAATCTGGGCACATCAGCCTTTAGCCAGGATTTCTGTTTACAACAAAACCCACAACTCCAGCCACCTGCCCGGGCTTGGCAGGCCTGGGACACGGAGCAGGAGCAGCAGCACCAGCTCTGCCGTGCCTCCAGACCCTGTGAGAAGCCAGGACAAGGGACTGCCGTGCACTGCAAGGATGCCTCTGACCGAGCATGCTGTTACCCAACACGGACAAAGCCGGGGGGCTGTCCCACGCAGTGTGCCCATGCGTCTGGGCACGCATGGCAGAGGTGCATGGCACTGATGCCGCACGTACTACCAGCTAGTTTCTGTGCTGGACACCTTGGCCGATGGTAGAGCAGCCCTAGATATGATGTCCCTGAGACTCACCCACCTCGCCTTCCTCCCTCTGTACCCTGTTTTGTTCTGCAGGGCTTTTCTTTGTGGAGACACAAGCAGGCAGTTTTGGCAGGCCATAATTCAACTCCCACACAAGTGTTATTTGATGAAAGTGTCAAAAAAAAAAAGACCCAAAACAGGCTCAGGAGCCTGGACACAGACTCGTTCTGCTTAGGACACCAGAGTCCTGCCAGGACAACAGCAGAAAGACAGCAAGACCTGCCTCAGGCTGGAGGATGGGGAGACAAATTTTCATATCCTTGTCAGGACAGCAAGTCATCCTTTGGGTCCATGCCTGGGAGAAAGACTGCCCAAAAAGTGCACATGGGACCAAGAGAGGATGACAGGAGCCTGTCCTGCCCCAGGAACAGGGGACAATGAAGCAACCAGAGGTACCTGGAGAGCTGCAGACAACTTACATTGACCTGGAGGCACCTCTTGATGTCAGATTTTGCGGTGGAAAACCAGATGGACCACTGGCATGTTGTCCATGTATTTGCAAGACCCTCAAGCCATGTGAATGGATGAGGCCTGGGACAGCCCTGGGGCTGGATTCACCCCCTCCTAAAGGGCTGCCCAAAGGTTGGTTTCTCCCAGCACAAACCACAGTCCCAAGGCACTCCCTGCCTGCCGGAGCAGGGCCCTCAGTGCTGCCGCTGCTGCCCACGAGCCCCGAATCCACCCTCCGGACCACCGTACAGGTAGTGCTGACCTTGCACTCAGTCACAGCCCCGGCTCCTCAGTGCTCACCCTCCACAGTGGCTGGGTGATGAGCTGCAAACCTCACCAGAGAGGGCAGCAATGCAGTTTTCAGAGCAGAGAAGTGTCAGGGAGCGCATGCACGTCAAGACCAGGAAGATTACCTGAATTTACAGCCCAAAATGGTTTTTCTCCACTTTTTGAGGACTGGTGTGTCCTTGGTTCTTCCCAAACACACGTGTGGGAGAACAAGAGCAGACTCTTTCCAGGACATCGCAGTACTCTCCGGTTACAAGGCTACGGCAGCTTTACTGGGCCAAGTGCCACCTGGAAGGACACGCTGTTTGAAACACAAGGCTGCGCTTCTCAAAGAGCACATCAGGGCTCCAAACCCAATCGGAGCGAAGCGGCAGGAGTGCTCTAACAGGGAGACCTTGCTGAATGTGGAAAGGACTCCGCTTTCCCTCCCTATGCTCCTCCAAAAGGCCAATTCTCCATTTTATGGGGTGCTCTCTGGCACTCACCAGGATTGGCATATTCCCAGGGAGGGCAGGAGGAAGGCTTATCCAGGTCCATGTGCAGGCTGAGTGACAGGTGTCTGTGTCTCACAGCTCAGGGACTTCACATCATACAAATCCCAACAGGCTTATACTATGAGATGACACCTGAAGACCCCGTGGGAGGGAAATGCTGGGTGTAGCAATGGACAGAGCATCCCCTTTTAACCGTTCTCCACGACAGCACTTGGGGTTTTTCTCTGCCTCCAAGCTATTCCTAGAAGACCTGCCAGTGCTCTGCAACTCTAGGAGGAAAGCCGCTTGCCCAGCCAGCCTCTGCACTGAAACAGGCTGTACCTGGGCTGCTGCGGCCACAGCTGGCAAGAACAAATGCCATATTCACTTGCAAATTAAACATGGCTTTTGAAGCCTGTGTTAAAGATCTATCCAAGAGGGAAACATTGGATGGTCAGCCAATTGCCCTTGTGCAATCAGTCACATCGGGAGATGGCTCCTATTTCAGGATGCTGGTGGCATTTCCCTGTTCCCATCTGTCCAACTCAACACCTTAGGCTGTGCTTGTGCCCTGAGCTGCATGACTGGCAAACTCAGCCCTGCCCAGTATGTTAGGCAAAACTGGAGGGACCTTGGCATGCTTTGAGATTTTGATGAGGAGTGATCAACAGGGGAAAGACTGACCGAGGTACTCTCTTCAAAAAGCAAGGGCTTTTCTGCTAGCAGGCCCTGGAGGACAGCTGAACCGGGCCCAGAGACTTTCCTTGGAGGAGAGGAGGTCTGGGCCATCCAGAAGCTGAGGCAGCAATCCATTGCCTACGTTCTTGTTCTGGGAGGAAGGTGTTAGAGTGCATTTTTTCCCCCAGAAATATGCGTGTTCAACCACAAAGGAAAGAGAAATGACCCAGCGCAGTTCCTGGGCTGGTGCAGTTTGTCAGCTGAGCTCCTGATGCAGCAGAGCTGGTATCTAGCAGAACATCTGTCTCCCAAATCTGCTGGGACCAATATCCCCAGCTGACCTCCAGCACGCTTATACAGCACAGACAACCACACAGAGTGCCTGCTATTTCAGCCCCACAATCATAGATGCATTGCCTGACCTCCTTCTCTAAATCTTTATATCATATTTCTCACTCTGGAGACGTGACTCAATGTGTTGGCATAAGGAAATACGCCAGGAGAATATTCTTGTGCCTCTCCCCTTTATCCTACCCACCCTGCTATGTGTTTAATTGAAATAGCAGACAGCGAGGAGCGTTTGGCGGCTGCAGAAAAGCATGCAGAGACTTTTCGGTCCTCCTCAAGAGTGGAAAGCAAACTGCTTGAATTCTTTGTCTAGACACTTTTCACAGGGAGAAGCCCAAAGGTATCACAGGAAACTGCTCCCACCTAACTTCACGGCTCCATGTCCCTCTGGCAGCAGCACTGCTGTCCCAGGACTGGGATGCCATCAGCCCACAGGAGAATTTCCAAAGAATTTCCACCAGCATCGCAGCGGCCTGCGGCCTCACTTCTGCCCATGCTGAAGATCAGGTGCCCTGGGGACCCTTGGGGCTCAGCATCATCCCGTCTTTGCCTGATAGGATGCTGCATGGCAACCTCCTGTGAGACATCCCCAGGGCCTTGAAGCAGCGTTTGAGGCCATGGCTGAGGACCACTTGACCTCAACCTCACTCCCATGTGGGATGAGCCCTTTCTGGTCAACCTGTGAGCAACTAGTTGAAATGATCTAATTCTGTTGCATTGAACGAGTTCCCTCCAAGGATGCCTAGAAGGTCTTTGTTTCCAGGAGGGATCAGGGAACAGTCTGAGGTTGCTTCACTGAGGCTTTCAGGCCTCATGAGGTTCTCCAAGGTGAATCCTACATCGTGGCATGAGGGACCAGAGTCCAGGAGAGCCAAAGCCACTTGCTCAAGACTGTGGGAAGTCTGTGGCGGAGCCAGGAGCCAGGCTGGCTCTCCCACCTGCATCCTGGGATGAGGGCACAGAGCCAACCCGGATGAAACAAGGGCACTTCAGGCAGTCAGGGGACTGCCCAAGCGTGCTTTAGGGAACCAGGGCACAGGGCAGCCGCTCTCAGCCCATCATCT
>NW_010270288.1:0-2773 GCF_000690775.1 Eurypyga helias | reverse complement strand
TGACAGGCAGAGAGAAATGGGGGAGCAGTAGTGAGATTGCTGCCTGGCATTTGAGCACAGATTGAAATGTTTTGTGTCATTCTTGTCCTCGCTGGTACTGTTAAAGCCAAAGTAAAGATGCTCTGGAAAGAAAAAAAAGAAGGAGCGGGATGTCTAACGTGACACTTTGGGGAAGCCATCCAAGTCCAGCTGCAAGTGCAGGAAGGAGCTGTGAATACCCAAAGGCAGGACTTTTTCCATCTTTTTCAGCTTGTGGACCCTGCTAATTTTCCAGCCAAGACACAGGCTCTTGTATAGTGGGTTCTCTCCCCTGCCAACAGATCTGCTCCTACTGACTCCCACCATAGACAATGGACTCCTACGGGTCCACAGCCTGCAACTCAAAGACTCCCAAATTTATACGTTGGCAATCAACCAGCGGAGCAGCATGACACAACCCACAGACGGGAAGGTTGAAGTCTGGAGAGAACCCAAATTACTGCCACCTCGCTGCAAGGGACCACAGCTGATTCCTATGGATCTCCCTGATGAACACCCAAAGGGGCCAGGTTAATGACGGATTCATGTGTGCGACCTTGCCCACCATCAGAAGTTCGCGGGAAAAGAGACACGGGCAAAGGTAAGAAGCTTGCTGGGGAAGAAGGATCTGGCCTCCAAAGAAAAATGCTGGGAAGGACAAGCTACCTGAGAACCGTAAAAGCTTCAGATACAGGATCAGCCCGAGGGCATCCCATGTGGAAAGACTGCCATAGCTGCGAACCAGTCTCCTGAGCACATGCCTACACCCTCCCCTGCTTTAACAGGGCTGTTAAAGCCTTTGCATTTAGCCAGGATGGAAGAGGGAACCAAAGCCTTCCAAGAAGCAGAAGTGCTGCTCGATACCTGAAGGTACGTCTGTGCTGCGAGTCCCTGCAGAGGAGCGATTCTTGCCAGCCCGCAGCAGGTAACAGAGCGCGCAAAGCCCGGGTCCCCGTGCCCAGCCGCTCAGTGGAGCCCTTACGGCAGCTACGGGAGCTCCCTTCCAGCCAACGGAGCCCAAGGGATCAGTTTGCTACCGTTTGGGCCCAAAGTGGAGAAAACACCATTAATGAGAGGCAATGACAAGGGGCAGGAGCCGCTCAGCCTGCCGACACAGCTGGAAGAGAGGAATGTGACATATGGCTGGTTCTGGGGGAGTAGCTGATTTTTAGAATTTCCTTCATAAGCACCACTCTAGGTTTTTTCGGAGGTTTTTTTTTTTTCTAGGTCCCATTTATTCACTCATGGCAGGGCTTCTCTGTAATTCACGTGTGCAGATACAAACACTGCTTATCACCCTCTCCCTGTTCCAGCCCTATTCATCAAGCATTTATAAATGGCATTTTTTGAGCGCTGAGTTTTTAACAAGGCAGGCACACTGCTCGAAAGCGAACAAAGGGGCCCCTATTGGAAACTTTAAAGATCTTTAAACAAAGGCTTCTCTTGAAAACCCTTAACCCCTAATGCCAACCTCAAGGGAAATGCTATGTTATGAGCAATCGGAGCACAAACATCTTCTGTGACCGCAGATTGCCTACAACAGGCTGCCTCCTTGGCTGCATCTCTTCTGTTTGCTACTGTCGCCAACCAGAACGGCTCCCGAGCCCATCTTGTACTAATCACAGCAAATTTCTCTAATTCAAGGAAAAAAAAGTTACCACTTCCACAAAAGTCAGCAACAGCTTTTTCCAGTTGAATGCAGCAATAGCCCGCCTGCTCCAGTGGAGAGTGGCGTTTTACTACAAAACACCCAGATCTCCAGATGGGAATTTGTATTTTGGATGAAGCCAAATTTATCCTGGGAGTTAACTCTGCCCTTCATGTCCTGGTAGCAAATATCAGAGCTGAGATCTGAAAGCAGATTTCCCCGCACATGCTTTTTGCCTATATCAAATGCCAATCTAATGAATCCCTGCGGAGATCACAAGAATCTGCTTGTGAAATGCAGTTTCTACTTGTTACTGAGAACCTGCACGCTCGCTGCCTGGATTAATTGCCGCTGTTCTTGGAAAAAGAAAAAAAAAAAAGCTTTACTGTCAAGAGATCCTACAGAGGGTCCCACAGGGAGGGCCTCATAGTTGCTTTACAAATAATCTGGGCTCAACTGAGGGAAAAATCCTGCAGATTCAAGGAGAAGAGGTAGAGCTGTGTGCCTTCTCTCGAGTGGGGCTCGGAACAGGCTCCTCTCTTGGAGCCCTGTTTCCCCACCCCACTTCCACTCCACACATGCAGTGGTTTCCTTCGAGGCGGGACAGTCCCAATTCCCTGCCGGACTCTTCCCCGACACCGGTTCCCTCCCTGGAGCCCTACCTCTTGGACGGATTTGGCAGCTCTCCGCACCGCAGCGAAGGCTGGAGGGGGAAAAGCCCCGCGGAGCACACACCATCACACCGCGCATCTGCTCAGCTCCACTCGTCTGGGACGGCTGCGTGTTCGCACAAACACGACGAGCGCAGAATAATCTGATTTTCCAAACAAATTTTCCCACGTAATTGCTTGGAACAAAAGTGCCCAAAGCTAATTTTTCCCTATGAAACGGTTGGAATTATAAGCTAAAGGTGGGTGATTGCTTGTGCAAACAGATTTATGAGTATGCACAGATCCAGTTTCCCAGTCGTGCGGAATCAGTGTGTAACCAACCCAGGGCACACTTTTAGGCTTATTTTTGTGCAGGATCTCGACCTCCTCCTGCTCCGGACACCTTGCCCAGGCGTACCAGCCCTTGGAAAAGCGATCCTCGACTGTGTAAGCAGGA
>NW_010270287.1:458-1289 GCF_000690775.1 Eurypyga helias | reverse complement strand
AGGACTAGCCTCAGAAAGTCCTAAATTTATGGTCCGGGGAAACCTTCTCTCTGTCAGCCCATGGTCTCACCAGGTTTCCCTTTCTCAGGATCTTGGATCAGCCTGGTTAAAAGTATTTACCTTATCTGAGTCCAGTCATGGAGGACTAGCCTCAGAAAGTCCTAAATTTATGGTCCGGGGAAACCTTCTCTCTGTCAGCCCATGGTCTCACCAGGTTTCCCTTTCTCAGGATCTTGGATCAGCCTGGTTAAAAGTATTTACCTTATCTGAGTCCAGTCATGGTAGCGCTGAACACTGGAGCTGGATTTCTAGAAATGCAATTGTTGAGCTTCCCAATTCAGATGCTGAAATTACTGGCTTCTGTGAAATTTGGGTGGAGAGTAAACCAACTATTAAACCCTGTGAACAAAAGGAAAGGGAAGTTGTCCTTCATAGCCTAGGTGTTACCTAAAAGGTTATTGGAGCTGCATGTCAGGAAAAACACTGGTTTAAATATCGGCTGACAGCCTGTCTGTATGCCAATAGCATGCTGTGGACAAAGAATTTATAAATCCACACAGAGATGAAATTATACACTCTAGTAGATTAGGAATTGCTCTTGTTCTGCTCAGTTAGGATGGGATTAGGAAGTTTGGAAATTTTTATCATGCTATGGATCCTTCTATTTCCCACAGGATGCTTCTAATCCTTCTTTATTTTTCAGGATGAAACATGTTTGTAAGAAAACTGTGCACTGATACCAGTTTACAGCCCAAGACAAGTCACGCAGCTCCTGGGAGGAGTCCTGGGCCTTGGACTAGTCCTGTGACATGAAGGAAAATTTCCATCTGC
>NW_010270287.1:0-376 GCF_000690775.1 Eurypyga helias | reverse complement strand
TGCAGCATCCCAAAGCATACGACTGCTGTTTGCAGTCACTTGAGGTTATCCTGCGTCTTTCAGGGGCAAACATGATGGACTGGACAGCTGCTTGGTAAATGATTGTTCATCAAACACATTAAGCCTTCGCAAAGCCGGCATCATGACAGAAATTGTCACTCTGTAGAGAATGATTTCTGAAGATGTCCTTATTTGTGTTTGCAGCATTTTTGTTCGTACACAGTACATCCCTAAAGTAATCCCCACTCGGTGACTGAAATTACTTTTGAACACTTTTATTTAGGAAAACCCTGTGTTCTGTGTGATAAAACCACAGCATTACTCAAGGAGAGGATTTTGATAAATTAAACTTAGCACCACTGAGAGGTTTTGGTTT
>NW_010270286.1:4255-24461 GCF_000690775.1 Eurypyga helias | reverse complement strand
TTTCCCGCGGGCCTTGCCGGCACCGCCGCCCCTCACGGAGGGGCACCAGGCCCCCGGAAGCCCCTTTCCCACCCGAACCTGAGCCTGTGCCGCTGCGGGGGTGGCACGGGGCTTCGCACCTTCCGCGGCTCCCGCTCGCTCCGGACCCTGTGCTCTTGCCAGCACCCGCTTTGGGGGGTGGCGGTCGCCACGCTTGGTGACGGAGGGCTCGGTCATGAGCTACAGCGCATCTTCCTGTGCCCGCTGCCGCGCAGGCGGCCTGGCCAGGGGACCGCCATCCTGCCCTTACGCCTCCAAGTCTGGGAAAGACAGGCACCACAGCTGTGATGATTGGGTTTCAGCACTTTGATTTTTACTTCTGTCTACGTGCTCTGCCAGAGGAAATCAGCTCCTGCCCTCACTCCTTTTTGGTGGCTTAGAAGAACCTCCTGGACCCTCTGTGAGCTCGGAAATGGGAGTGTTTCAGCAGCTTCTTCCCCGTGGGATGCTTCACTTGATGAGGGCCCCAAAAATCAGCTGTGGACACGTTGGGAATTTTCTTGCTCCACAGGAATGCATTTCCCTACTAAGTGGGTGTTGAGACTCCCCTCAGCGGGAGAAGATAACTGAATTCAGGCCTTAAACATCCTGCACGAGAGTGTGCTCATCAAACTGTCACAGACCTGTGCGTGTAAGGGGAAGGGGTGCCACAAAAACCGTCCCAGTCTTCTAAAAGGCAGCGGAGGCAGCACACCCTTGGTGGAGTGTGGGCCTGTCGCTGTGCCCTCGACCTGCTTTTAGAGCTTTGGATGAATTTGTCTCCTGTGGACAGGCAAGATGCTTCGTCTTTGCAATTCCAGCTGGACCTGCTCGGTGCTGAGGTGCTACTGAGACTTAACGTAGTGAACTGTAAAGTAAAAACCAGCAGCGAGATCAGATGCAATTTTAGACAATTTACAGTTTCAGAGGCACTTTTTTAGCCTTCTGCGTAAGCTCCACTGAGCTCTGATGGTCTTTATTGGATCTGGCGCTATGTTGACAGATGTGGAGACTGAAGCTTTCAGTTGACCCAGAAAATCCATGAAAATACGTGGCACCTGGGCAGCCGTCTCCCTCCCAGGCTGCACCATCTTGACCCCGAGGCAGCGCTCTCAGTTAGCTCGCGTTACTCGTCTTTGAGGTTTTCTTTTAAGACTCCCCATGAAAGGCCTGGCTCTTGCCAGCAGCTGGGGAGAAGGGGTAGGCATTAGGAACTGAGGAGAAATTTCAGAGCCTGAAATCACTTACTCATTCCGTTTTCACCCCTTAACAGCATTTCACTCCTTATGAGCAGCCCGTTGTACCACGCTGAGGTTTGCGTCGAGGTGACGGTGAAGCGCCAGCAATGGGGCACTGACAGAAGCCCTCCAGGCAACTTCAGAGCCACCCTTCCCATTGGAGTGCCACCTAAGCAGTGTAGTTGATGTGGCACACTCTCAGTTACGTCCGTCTTTTGCCCTGGGACAGTTGTCACCTTGCCATTTCTTCACGACATCAAGCTGTAGCGTGCAACTGTGATGCCACAAACTCCGACATAGTGTCTCTTTCAGGAGAAAAATTGCATCTCAGTTCTGTTACTGGCAGTGATTTAAACAGCAAATCCATATGGGCCAAAGGAAATTTTATTACGTCAGAACAGGCAGGGAGGGTAGGGTACTTGTGTTCTCCTCCCGTAATGGAGAGATTAGCTTAAGAAACATCAGGAGACCTCTGTTTTCAGTATCTACAAGCAATTACAAACTTATTTTGATACCTTGGCAGGGCAACTGAGGGAAGCAGAGATAACATACAGGGAACTTCACTCCTGCCAGCAAGTCAGATGCAAATCAGGTTTTAATACCTGAAATTTCCTGCTCTGTGGTTTGTGTGTCCCTCTCGGTTCATCCCGGGAGTGATCGTGAATTGTCATTTTGCAGATTTGCCGCAACACATTGTTCCCCTCTTCAGACCGCTCGCTGTGACGCAGCGGTGGGCTGCTGAACAGCAGTCGAATTCCCGGAGGAGGTAGCACGGGATGTGATGAAGGGGGAAGGGTGGGCTGTAGGTAAGGGGTGCAGGGCGTTACGTGAACGCCTGCTGCTGTGGACATTGCGGGGCCCTTCTGCAGCGTCTGTTACTTGGAGAAGCTGGGAGTGTTCTACAGCGGGGAGTTTTATTATGGCCATTTTAGGGACGGGAAAACGGAGTCACAGAGAGGGAAGGCAGGCATGCAGAAAAGCTTTGCCAGGTTGTAGTTGAGTCCAAGGTTCTGAAAGCCCTTTGCTCTTGCTGCTAGATATGACAGCGTCTGCTCAGGCGTATTCCTGCTTCCAGTACCAGACTGCATGTAGCTCGACACAGAGAAGCAAACCTTCCTGATCCCTTTGCAACTGCCACAGCCTAGGTCTGCATTTGCTGGGAAGACTTGGATCCCAGCAGTAGGTACTACCCAGAACAGGATAGAATGTTATCTCCCACCTGCCTTTTATTTTCTGTGACATCTCCCGTGTTCACCAGTGCTTTGCATGTGTTGCAGCAAGAGCCACGCTTTGGCCTTCACTTTGAAAACCGCAGCCGCTTCTTCAGTGACAATTAATATGCAGTTTGCCTGGGGGCAGTCCAGTGCCCTTCCCAGCAGAGACGGAAAGCGCCTGTTACTCCCACTTACTCAGGAAAAGAAAAGAAGAAAAAAGGAAAGGAGCTGGCCCACACGAGCTGTTTTCCCTCATCCACTTGTCCCTTATCTCCAGAGTCTGAAGAGGATGGGGTCACCCACAGCAGGCTAAAGCAGGCAATGAAAGCGGCAGCAGTGCACGTCAAGCACACACATGACCCGTGTGGTTCAGCAAGGCGGTCGAAAGGGACCCGTGGTTTTTGCAGGGTAATGCCCTGCAGAGGGGTCACGGAGCCGACAAGGTGGTGGTACGTAGCTGTATTTCTATTGGCCTGCCCTCTGCAATGACAGGTCTTGCACCCTCTGCTGTCCTGTCCCCTGCCTTTAATGAGATCTCTTCAAGAGATAAAACTCCATTAAGTGAGGGGGGTAAACAATATCTAACTATGGGGTGAGCAAAGATCAAGATCCACTATACCCGGGTAGGCTTGGCTAAGCTTCTTCCTGCACTTCTTTTCCTCCTTCTGGCCAAGGGATACAAACGTTTTGCATTTTTTGACTGTATTTCGCATTTTTCTGAAGCCTTCCAAGTCATTCAAATACTGTTGCAAAAACATGACAAAGGCTCCTCAAAAGCCCTGTGAAAATTAGGGCCCCTGGCACTGCGTGGACGTGGTTTTCCCTTCCATGGGAGCGATGGCGTGGCGGGCTGCGGAGGCAAAGGGCAGAAATACGCAGCATTCCTGTCATTTTGAGTGCCTCGGTGCTGTGCCTGTACAAAATTCCTGGGCGCGTGGCACTTCCCGTAGGTGGGTACTTGGGCTGCTCAAACTTTCTCAGTATAAGCTCAAAGTGCCTCAGCCCAAGCACTTAAAAACTGGATTTTTTTTGTGTGTGTTTTACCAGAGAGGAGGTGGAGGCTTACTACACAGTGAATCAGATCAGTGTGTGGGATTTAGAAGACCGTGGCTCCTGTCCTACTGCTGGGGGACTGGTTTTTACGCCTGGTCCACAGATCCGGGTGACAGATCCCCAAAGACCACTTGGAGGGGGAGATGCTCTGGGAGCACGAAAAGCAAAACCACCACCAATAGGTTGAAATACACCGTTCAAGGGTTTGTGCTTCTCTGGGAAAAGTGTTTAGGGATCCACAAATCAAAAAAATAAAAGGGTTAAACTCTTGCTCTGGACAAATCTGTAACATGCATTTAAGTGACACTTCTTTTTTAAAGGCCATCATCATAGCCTTTCATTCCATTTTTAGTTACCAACGCTGTTTTTAATTGGCCCTGCTTTGCCAGCGAGTTATCTGGGAGATAAAGCAGCTTTGAAATCCCTAGACTGCCTGGAACCGCAGCGTATATCTGTGTGTGCACTTTGCCATTCCTGAGCAGATAAACCAAGTGCCGTGTAACTTACGCCTTCTCTGCAAATCGTTTGAGTGCTAGTGGCTGTATGGGAATATATTTAAAAGAGCATAAGGTTGAGCCAAAAATGTCTGCATGTAGTCTTTTTTTTTTTCTTTTCTCCTCCCATTTGCACCTGCCTATATTTCATGACAGGGAGATGATTGCATCTAAGTATATACAAGCTGGTGAAAAATGTCAGATTCCTTTTTTCTAATCCATACTTGGACTGCTTTTTACTGAGCTGAGGGTGCAAGTGGGTGTATTATTGATAAGTAAAAGGGAGTTGAAGACTGTTGCTCTAGGGTAGACGAGGAGAAAAAAACAAAGTATGTGTTGCCATAATAGAAACAGCTCTGATTGGCACTGTACTGTGCTACAGATACGTTTTCAAACACACAAAAGGCACCGGTACCTTCCCATTAAAAAATACGACGTTTCCAAAGAGAAACACCCCGAGGTCAGGAAGTGCCAAAGTCCAACCTCGGTTCTCTCCACCTGTCCGCATGCTCTGTGCTGCAGCCTTCGGTTACAACACGCTGCTGCATCCAGTGTTACAGGTGAAACGCTGCACAACAAATGAGAGCGTGCCAGCCTTAACAGGCTGAGGTTTATCCTCACCTGCCATAATGCTTCATCAGCCAAGACTGATGTTCTCTGAGCTCGAGAGACCGTTTTAGCCGGACGGCTGGAGGTGTTTGAGAGGGCAGAGCAGGTTGTCAAGGACACTCGCTGGCTGCAGCCTCTGAGACCGAGGTCATCATGGAGCTCAGCGCCCTTCCTGTTGACCGACGGCCAAGTAAGGGTGACGGCAGGATCTTAAGACATGTCTAGTGTTGCTCCACGGTGTCGGTCGTGCCTTCTAATATCCGATCTGGCCTACAGGACGCTGTGCCTCACTTCCCCATACCTTACGCAGCCAGTAGTGGTACTAAAGCTGGGCATTCCCGGTAGGAAAAAGAGAGGCTATGGCTGAAACTTGTTGATCTGAAATAGCTGGAATGTGACTAGTTTCTAAGCAAGCTACATAAGTCATCAAATTGACAGGGCGCTGGGGGAGGACTGAGAATATTCCCAGCATGACAGGGATGGATTTTCTGGAGGTGGCTGCTTCTGTTCCTGTACAAATGATTACTTTAATACAATAAAAAATGAACAATATGAGTTTGGGTACCTATGGCCTTAAATAGCCACGTCTTTAATTTTCATTTAAGTCTGCATCCATCAATAAAATATTTTATATTGTTCGCTAGACAACTTCAGTTCTGCACAAGATGTTCAGTCTGGCCCTGGTTCATCAAAACACTTAAATGCTTTGCTGAATCAGGCACTTGGTTGTCATTAAAGCAGGCACTTTTTATTCAAGGAAGGAGAGAGCGTGGTGCAACCTTACCTCACTGTGTGGGCTCTCTTGGCAAGTGCTGCGCACAGTAATAGGTTATGGATTAGGACCCTGTCCTCAAAGAGCAGACTCTCACCCTGGGTCTTCCACCAGACGCATTTTTCAGCTGGTAGTTATCAAACTGGCACGACCTTTGGGTAGGAGCTAGTTGTTTGTTAGAGGTGGTGCTGATTTTTTGGGTTCTTTGTTTCCCCTGAACCGGGAAAATTCTTCTATACAGTCTGAGGATTATAGAGGAAAAGTTGAAAGTATTGGTCTCTGCAATGGAGTCAGTCATTGTGCGGGATCACTTTTGGATAATCCAGCCTGAATGAAGATTTTTGCAAAAAGCTACAAAACCACATATGGGGATAAGGCAAGCGCTACAGAGCAGACATTTTTGTAGTGCCTCCATGGAATTGTCTAAAAAGCAGTATGTGGTAAGGAGGAAACCCAAATGAAAACCGGCATACCCCCCAGGTACATTCGAAGGATGCCTCACTAAGAAAGAGGAGAATAATATCACCATTCAGGTGGCTGGGGCTGTGCCTGGTTGTCCCAAAACAGGCATCATCACTAGCAGGGCAAAAGCTTTCCCTCACCACCCTAATCCCCTGTCCCCTCCTTCTGCTGCCCTGGCACTTCCCATCTCCCATCAGCCGTGTTGGCACCAGGACTGTGGACAAACACTGTGGAACAAGTTGGAGAACCGATCCCACTTGAAACAAACACGCAGAAAGCATCCGTCATTTTCTTTCCCTTGGAATATTTTACGCAGGGATCTGCTCTCACATCAGGACTGCATGAAGAGCAGTGCCAGCACAAAGCAGCGGTGCCATAAACTGGCATTGCCGGCACAGTGTGAGAGCCAGGAGCCTCCAGATTTCCTGGTAATCGAGTATAGTTCCTATAGGGGTCCCATAGCCTATAACGGCCAAGTGCTTCACAGCTGTTAGGAAAAGCATCCTGCCCACCTGGAATTAGCACACAGAATCACAGAATCATGGAATGGTTTGGGTTGGAAGGGACCTTAAAGACCATCCAGTTCCAACCCCCCTGCCATGGGCAGGGACACCTTCCACTAGACCAGGTCTCATCCAGCCTGGCCTTGAACACTTCCAGGGATGGGGCATCCACAACTTCTTTGTCTCCCTGAGGCAAGAGAGGTAGGGCCTCAAGTAGGATGTCCCTGGGGCCCTGCAGAACTGACAGAGCTGGGGAAAGGGCCAGGAAACACCCCAGTCTCACCCCAGTCTGGATTTGGGAGAGTCTGAGTATGGTCCTAATCCCTGACACTCAGTAGTACTCCTGATTCCTGGAGTTTACGTGCGGAGAAAGTGCTTGTCATCTTAGGTGAGGTGCACAAGAAGCCTAGGGAAGGGTCAGGATGTCAGCTGCACCAGCCACAGCCAGCCGGTGGGGTGGCCAGAGGGTGCAGGCTCACACTAGCTATCCTAAACTCCGTTTGCAGAGGGAGTTTTGTGCCCTGGGAAATCTGAAGCGCATACACAGGATCGGTGTTTATATATGGGGCTATTTCAGGACAATGTAACTGCTGGGAAAAAGGATGATTAAAAAAAAGTTTTGCAGCAGACAAGATAGCTCCATAAAATCTTCCGCTGCCGGAGATGGAAAGCCAGCAAAAACAAGCTTCACCAACAAATCCAATTCGTTCCAGCCTCTTGCGGCAGGGAAATAAAACAAGCGAACTGCCAGAAGAGTGGGTTGCAGTTCGTGGCGTGAGTGTATCAGTATCATTATGGCCTTGAGATGAGCAGTTACCCTTCGTAAGAAATGCACATTCAGCAGCAGAATTGTTCTCTGCAGATGGGCTATAGGCCAAGGATGTGTTGTATTCCCAGGGTGTTCACTGCCCAGAGCAACTCGAGTAGGCATGAGCAAGCAAAGCGCTGAGCAGCTATAGATTTTTGCTCCAAGTTTATGAGTCCTGCGTATCTGCAACAGTTTTAATTCAGTAACAAGTTCTGTTTGCAGAACATCTTTCTCGGCTAGGATTTTAAAACCTGCCTGTTTGCATTGATCACTGTTCTGGGGAAAAAGAGCTGCTTATCAACACTCTGTAATATCACTCCATGGAAAAAGTAAGGAAATTAATTGCAAGAGGAGAATTGAAGAGTGAGAGAGAATTCAGATGACAGGCAGAGTTGACAAGGTTTCTGGCTTTTACGAAAATGTAATTTCAAAAATTTTGTGTCTACATGTTCAGAACCCAACCACGAGAGCTTAAAAAGCACCCTCAACTGGCAGTAACTGAGATCTTGAGAAGGGTTCCTCTGCATGGTGGAGGGGCATAGAATCTCTTCACAGGCAAAAGCTTAGGAAATCCATTCTGGCCTTTGTTACAAGAGCTCAGCCTAACCCCCTCACCAGCGTTACCTGGGATTTCTGGTGTGCACAAGGGCAAGCACTAGCCCAGAGATTCTTCCAGCAGAGTTTCATGTGAATGCATGCATGGTTGCTTCATTTTTTAAATAAGCCAAGGATGGCTGCTTACTGCTACAGGAGGGGCAAGATGTGGTTCCCCTACAGACCCAGAAACAAGCTGCATAAACCCGCGGTTTCACCTTTACTGCGGATGCAGTTCGCTCTAATTTTCCTGGGTCTAACGAAGTCCTAGCAAGTGCTGTCTGTATTGCTGCTTACTCTGTGTAAAGACCAGAGAACACATTCTTTAATCAGCTTCAGCATGCATTGCGAAGAAAGGGTCTGAGTGGGCATGGGCATATGACATACCCACGGGAGCGGGTCTGGACACTGCCAGTGACAGTGTGCTGAGCATAGCTGTGGTCTGACGGCAGAGCGGAGCTGCAGGGAGCTCGTCATCTTTCCAAAAGTTAGTACAGAGCAGCAGTGGCTCAGACTCAAATCAGGGAAGGACCCTCACTCTCCTCCAGGCATGCAAGACACACTGTCCTTGTGGGCCGGGCAGAGCCAGCTGCCCAGAAGCTCTGGGGAGGATGCTGCTCCATTTCTCCCTCCACCTCCTCTTACTCAGGCGACCTGCAGGCCGATGGATTTACAGCCCTGCTCAGAGATGGCCAAAAGGCTGCTCCGAGCTATCTGTCCAGATGTGCTTCTGAGTTACAATTTCAGGCTGCCCCAGGCACCCCCTGTACCAACAAGGCACCTTGGCAGTCCCTCCATGCTGCTGGGGGGAACAGGGTGGCAGGTCCTTTCTTCCCACCTAAGGGCCACCCATCTCCACCCCATTGTACGAGGCAGACTATCACACAGCCATCACACTCTTGGGCAGCGCTTCTGGCTGCCCTAGATAAAAGAGTTGCATATTGGCCAGAGGCTGTGATAGGCTCCATCCGAGGAGCCTTTTTCTTACACCCAGATTAAGAAAAAGTAGTCCTGTGTTTAATCAAATTAACAAAAGTCTGAAGTACGAGCTGGCAGCCAACAGGAGCACAGACCATGTGCATGGAAACAAGATTATGTGGATTTCTAATGCATCATCCCCTTGGCTGCCCAAGGCAATGCCTGCTGAGGGAAGGATGCTGTCCATTTGCCACGAGTAACAAGAAGTGCACATGCTGCACCCTTGTGAGAGCTCGCTCCTGCTCTCATAGCCACTTTGATGCATTGCATTAGCCACTTGTGGATTTGTCCACTTGGAAAACTGTGTCTCCGGTGTAGTTCCACACTAAGGGTGTCATCATGCCATTATCTACACTGTACAGCAGGGAGAAAGAAACACAGCACAGAGCAGCAGGGGTGGGATTCATGTTGCTCCCATACTCACTAGAGAGCAGGTCTCCAAAGAGCAATTCATCACCTAGAGGGAGGTGTCACTCTGGAAGAACCCCATGTTTCTCCACTAACTCTGGCTCAGTTCAAAGACCTAAACTTTTGAATAAGCTAAAGTTAGGGGCAGTGGAATTGCACCAAAACTTGAGCTTCTTGGAAAGCTCACAGCAGAGCTGAGATCTGCCCACATGCTGCTTGGGATCCCAGTTCCAGGCAAACCTGAAAGCCCAGCCTCTGCTTAAGTGGATATTAGCTCTTCACCAGGATGCTAATGACTCTTTTCAATGCCCTTCTGGCACCGGGGGCTTTTGGGCAAGTGCAGCTCGACTTTCATGCAACACATAGGCGTACCAGCACCACAGCGTTGGGTTAACAGCGCCTGAGATTGTGGTAGGTCTGCTGACTTGGGTTTTTCCCCAGTGAAGAGCGAGGTGCCTATCCCTATGCTTCGCTCAGGCACTCTCCTGTTGTCCTGTTTGTTCTTTCCCACAGGCTGCTGAAGAAGCAGCATTCCCTGGGGCCACAGCATTAACATCTAGCACTCCAAGAGTCAATTACAGTGGAGAGGAATAGCATGTCCCGGGAGAACATGTTTTGCTCCTCCAATTACATTGCTCAGTACAGTGCACAGGTATCTGCCAAGTACATGCAGTACAGCAGCCCAGATCCCTATCCCCCAGTGTGGGCTTTTTTTATGATTATATGGTGTTTAGAGGCATTTAGACCTTGGCTTGCCCGCACATAGCTATTGTCTGCACAGGCACGTCCTCAAGGAACAATGCAGAGCGCCCATTATGGTTAGTGATAGACCTGAGCTGCAATAATTGAGATCCACCCTTAAGCCTCAAGATGTTCTGATGTACTGCTCAAATCCAGCAGATTCCTCTGTTGCAGACAAAAGCAAAAAAACACCAGAACCAGCATTTCCAGAGCTGAATTTTGCCAATTCTAAAGAGCCTGAGGATTTTATTTTGGTCTGGGGGCTCAGTGTCAGAGTTCAGTTCTTGTTCCCATATAGGAGTCTTCAGGACTGCTGGATGCGCTGGCTTGTTTCAAGCCTGGCCCTTATTTAAATTGAAAGTGTTTAGTGGGGAGAGGCTAATCATGACTTGAGCGGATACCTGGGGAAATTGATTTTAATGCAGGTCTGTAAAAGTCTTCTTTTAGTGCCAAAATAGCAATATTGTTAAGGAACATCTTCCCCCTCCCCCCCTGTTTTTGGCAGAGAAGTTGAAATTTCCATAATGGCAAAAGCCTCAGTGCAAATGCTGTTGAATCCACTTATAAGGCTTTTGGCCAATATATAATTGGTTTTGTTTCATTTATCGAAATCGGCTGAACCAACAGAACTCTTGTGACAGCGAAAGCAGTACTCCCACCAGGAAGGTTTGCTGGCATAGCTCTTCTGGAATACTTAAACCTGGAAATATTAAGACTGAGACCTCGCTGAAGTAAATATGTATAAATATATATATATATAGTGAGGAAAACAGCCTGAGTCATGTCCAGTCTATCCCAATGGACAGATAAGACAGCTTTACCTTGCTTCCAGTTCCTACATAAACAGTGGGAGCTTCCTCTCTGTTATTTATGCCCTGATGAGTAGGAAGGCAGCAGTAACAAACACCACTGGCCTTGTCTTCATTCTTTGCAGCCTATTACCCTCCCAGCGTGCACACAAGCCTCTCCAAGGGCATTGTTAAACCCACCAGACAGCCTCCCTGAAGTATGTTCCGAGGAGCTAATGCACGTCACGCCCATGCAATCCTCTTTTCCTGCATCTCCAGGCAAGGGCACGCACCACCCATAAAAGCATGCAAATCATTCCCTAAGTATTGTACCAACAGGTAAAAGAAAATATTTCCTTGCCCTAAGGAAGTCACCAGCAACGAAGAGATGGAAAAGACTGGGGAAGAACAGGACAGAGTCAGCTCTTCCCTAGCTGAAATAACAGGGGGTTGGAGCAAGCTGGGGGATGCAGAAGCCAAAACAGGGACAGCTGACCTTGGCCAAGGGCACCAGCTTGGAGCTGAGAGAGATGGGTGACTTCTGGGGCCTGGTTTAGTGCCCAGGGCATTGGCAGAAACACACCATTTCAGCTGACTGACCAAAGGAGCTGCGGTGGGCACGGAGGGGGCTGCTTGCAAGCGGCTGGTGCTCTGCTGCTGGCCTTTACAGGCTGGAGCTGTCGCAGAAAGCACCTCTCAGGCTTCACAGATACTTTTTAATCTTGCTTAACAGCTTGAAGAAATATCCTTTTCCCTCTTCCTTCATTTTTGGGGCGCCATTTCCCAGGTATACTTCCAAACTCAAAATGTGGGCTTCCTGATGCAAGCTGAGCATACCGAGCAAGAAGCTGGCCTTACTAAATTGGAGTGGTACCACCTTCTCCTGGAGAACCACAGCGGAGGAAGCAGAAGTTTTTGCAAACCTAATCAACTAGTCTGATGGGAAGTCAGGAGACCAGCTCCTCTCCAGCCCAAGCAGTGCATGCTTAAACAACAAATTGAGATGTTGATTGAAAGGAAAAAAGCCTTTTAAATATATATTGGCCAATGCAGTTCAAAAGGGAGGTTTATTGTTGTAAGTGTATATACTATAAATAAGGGGGTTGTTTGATGTTCTGAGAGTTGCGCAAGAGACTCTTTCATGCGATCTTTCAAGAAATGGTTTTAGCATGAGTGAGGTGGGTGGTTCTCTGAGGTATGGGATTTCATGAATATGCTGAGGCTTTTGGGAGAGCTTCCACCCTAAGAAAGATGGATCTGTCATGTTGGGTTTTCTGCCTCTCCGGGGCAAGAGAGTGATAAAAGGGCATAGCCCCCTGAGAAGTAAAGGGAAAAAAAATAGGGGTGTGATTGTTTGGATAAAAGAGGAAGGGAGATTTGTATATTGCTATTCCAAAGAGGGAGTCTGCTCCACACTTGAATTTTGGAAATACTTTTTGTCCATGGTGCCAACACAGGCAGCAGCGTACTGGGGCTCAGCTAGATTCTAACAGTGCTTCCAGAGTCCTGGACTGCAAAGCACGGGTGCCTTCATCATCTGTGGCCCTCCAGCAAACCTGAAATCACCTTATAAGATGGCAAGGGAAGAAAAAAACCCAACAGAGCACAACAAGAACCTGAGTGTGATCAGAGATGGGGACCCTGTGCAGGGTGCCATGAGGCAGCTGGGGCAAGCCGGAGCGCAACGGAAAGATGTCAGCTCTCCCTCACCTGAAGGTTACACCTCTGGTTCCTGCTGGCAGGTAGTGCTTGTGCCTCTGTTGATGCAGGATTTTTTCTGTTTGTTTGATGTGGTTGGGGCAGGAAAGCCAAGCTCCTTGCTGTCAGTCCGCTCAAGTTAATGAGTACGAACTGGGTCATTGCCACTATAAAAAGGAATGCCTTGAAGGAAGATTGTAGTGTAATAAAAAAGGCAATCCAAGTACTGCACCTAATTCTGTGCTTAGCACTGTGTAGCTGAGATGTTACTCACTCTTACTAGACCTTTACACCAGTCTGATTGTGAGACTGGATTTCTACCCTAAATCTGAAAGAGAAAGAAAAGTTTGATCCAAAGGGTAGGGTTTAGAGCTGAACCATGAAGAAGATCAAGCTGTAAGATTCACTGCACAGGCATCACCCGCTTCTAGCCGCACTTAAGTCTAAAACACCATGTACTGATTGGTGTGGATTCACCATGGAGCCTAAGAAACTCCAGCTACATCCAAAATGGAAAACTAGTTCTCTACTGGGCCATGCGCTTGTATTCAAGGTGCCCCCATGCTTTCTCCTGCAGTGGTACAGCGGGGAGATCTCTGGCTCTCGTCACCCAGCCCCACACCACTGAATGAATGCATAACCCAAAAGCTGTCTTCTTCCAAGAAAAAAGGCTGTGGGCTGTACCCAATTGCCTCACTGATTAGCTCATGCTGATCTAACCCGCCGTTGCTCTGACACAGGATCAAGGATACCTTCCCCACCCTGCCTGAACTGCGGATACTTCTAAGAACTGATGGGTGGTAGCCCAGCGGCAGAGGTTGTGGGTACTTGCTGAAGGGCTAGCGACCCTTAAAAACTTGAAAATATTTCCCCTGTGCCTACCATAAGTCATCCTTATTGAAAATCAAGCCAGGCCTGCCCTTGCCTTCATGGATATGGATAGTGAAGCATCACAACTTTTACAAAAGAGCAGGTTTTCTGGTCTCTCCCCAGTTGTGGTGTCTGGAGGCAAACACACTGGACTACTACGTGTTCCTCAGAGCTCAAATTTTCTGAGCTCTCTGCCCAGCTTGCTGCTTTCCCTTAAAGTTTTTGCTCACCTCTTCAAGTCTTTAATCCGATATAATGCACATTTAGTCCTAATTCTCACCCCAACATAAAATTCCCCATGGCCCTAAGTGAGTAATTTCCCTGGCGAGGGAATACAAACAAAACTGAAACATGGGTCTCATCCGTCTATGAGGGCATTTGTCCCTGCATCATAACTTCATAGGGTCATTTTTAAAAAAGAGACTGACCCAAAATCCTGCCTTTAGCCATCTCCATACTCTGGGTAAGCTTACACTTGAAATGAGCAGATGGGCACATAAGCAGAGCCCAACCCACATTAATTCCTGAGCAAGGCATTAATAATGCAGAAGAATTAGAACCTTGGGACACTCGGCTTGATTTATCGAAAAGGTCGTGCCCACCGATCGGGTTGCAGGTCTTCGCACCGAGGCTTGCATGGCTCCTCTGGGGGGGCAGAGCTGGAGGGGCCTTTGCAGGCAGCATTCCTTCTCGCCCTTCCACAAGCACGGGTGGCAGGAGGCTCGGTGTGCGTTACCGATCTGGGTTTCGGCACAGCTACGTGTGGTAACCAGAGAAGCCGTGGCAGAGCCACGGGGAAGGCAAGCTGAAATCGATCCAAGAAACGTGCAGTCCATCAGCTATCCTGTCGCAAGTCCCACTGAGAGGACGTCAGTATCGGAGATTGCGGAAGAACAGGCCTTTCACACTTTATGAATATAAAAATAAATGCAAACCAAGTAAGCTTGCAGCTTATGTGTCCCTGTCTCAGGCACGGAGAATCTGAGACAGCACCCGTAGGAGAGAGATGGCAAGAGACCTGAATCTCATGGGTATCAGCTTGACCTCTGAAACTTAGCATCCGGGAGGAAAACCGATGCACCTGGAGTGCCAGGTGACACGGAGAGGAGGCCACCCTGTCAAGATGACAGTTTGGGGTGTCACACTGCCTGGTGTGACTGCACCCCTGTGTTTCCCTCTCAGGACAGGGAGGAAGCAGTTAACAGCCTTATAGCCCAAAGGCACTGTGTGTGCCTAGACAGAGAGGAGTGGATTGTTGGGCCCTCGGGCTGCTGTGTACATGGGGAAGGGATGGTTGCAGCGTGCCTGGGTGCCTCCCTGCACTGGGGCAGGTGGCAGGAGAGGGCTCCCAGGGAGCACACCGCAGTACTGGTGGGTGCAGCTGCATTTCGTACCACTGCAGCAAAGACACCCCAGGTACCCAGGCAAAGCATGCTGGGTGAGTAATGCTCAGATCAAGGCCTACCTGCCAGGCAGCCTGCCTGCCTGAGGTCTGCATGTCCTTCCAGCCCTGGCTGAGCTGGCGGGGGGCATGGAGCCACCAGCAACACGTGATACCTCGCAGCCCTGCACCTGCCCCAGGAGCTGGGGCACCTGGTGCTTCACCCAGCATGCAGGCGGCTGCATCAGCACCCAGCCATGTCCTCAGGCTTCTGGGCAGCCTGCCACATCCCCAGGTGCTCAGGGCTCACCTCCCTCCTCCCGAGCTGGGGATGCCTCAGACCTGTACAGAGGGTTTGAAATCCACATCCCTGCATTCATCTGCTTCTTCCATCATGTTACAGGGCTGATAGAAGACAGGCTCCCGGTGCTGGGGCTTATCTCTGATTCCCAGTGCCTCTCAGCTGTGTCCTGTTAATCAGGAGAAAGCATGGTGCTCGGAAAGAGACTGCTGCTAGGGCTGCCCTGGCACTGCTGGGGTCCACCCCCTGCGTGACCTTGCCTGGAGGAGAGGGGAAGGTGGACCCTGATTAGTGATCTGTCATGGGATGATGGGGTGGGGGGCTGCCCCTCATGTTTGCTGGGGTTGGGGCTTCACTGCGGGACTGCTCTGCGAAAACCACTGCTGGCAGAACTGCTCTGGAAGCTGTAGTTTTCCAGTTGCAGGCTGCAGGGGCTATGTCCCCTCAAACCATGCCTCTTGTCCCCTTTACAACACACCATAGCAAGGAGACAAGAAACAGGTAAGGTTGACGCTCCGAAGGTCCTTTGCCTGGGTTGCCTGAAAAGCAATTCGTAGATGACAGCCCCTGCTGCTGAGAGGGGATTTTTCTGGCTGGATTCTGCTGGACTCACACCAGTTCTCCTCTGCTTTACCTGTTCTCTGCCTCTTCAAATGACAGGAGTTAACACCCTTGTTCTCCCTAAAACTGGTAAAAATCCAGCTGAGCATGGAGAGGGAGGAAAGGACAAGGGATCCTTAGCAGCCTCAGAATAACATATCAGAAATTGCAGGCTGTATCTGTCTCTCAGCTCTGCCCAGGGAGACTTGGGCTGGATCCACACTGTTTCCCCACTTGTAAAACAGAGATAATCAGTCTTCCCAAATCTGTTGCTGGGAGAAAGTTTGTTGCTGCTCATTAAGCCCTTGGGTTGTTAAAGGGCAGGCTATCTGGCCGAACCGCACAAGGTCTGGCATCTGGCTGGAAGGCACTCTGTGACTTGAAATACAACAGCCCTTTGCAGGGGGGAGGATCATAAATTCCACAGGGCACGAGATAAACCGGAGGAGGTGAAAAGACAAAGGGGCAGCTGAAGTTTTGGATCCCTGCCTTCTCCCCCCCACCTCTGCCATGCCAACACAACAATAACGGTGTGACAGCCCTCTCCATCACCGGCTCGGGGCAAAAGCTGGGTATAGTTATGCTGCACCAGGTCCTGCTGTCCAGGGACCACATCTCTCCTTCATCCTTGCTCCTCCTCCTTGGTCAGCAGGTGGACAGCCTGAGCGGCCCCTCTCCTGGGAAAACCAAAAGAGGAATGATGATGGAGGGGGACGACAGGGTTGGAGGAAGACGGGGGAATGAAGGGTTGCACTATGGGTCAGGGTGGAAAGGCTGGAGCTTTGCAGAAGGAGAAAGTGGAGATCCTGGGGTAAAAGAGGGAAGGGGAGGAAGGAACACGTGGACAGCCTTGCCCAAGAAAGACAACGGGTGGAAATACGGAGGAGGGCCTGGCAATGGGAGCCGGTGTTGCACACACTTCCTGGCAAGTGGGAAAAGGTGAGTGGTCACACACAGCCTCCTTCCTAGCAGAGGCATCTCCGGGCAGGTGCCTTGCATACGCAGGAGGTAGCACTGATGTGTACAGTCAGCGAGCCGCCTTCACCTGCCGCCGCGGGAGCAGAGTTTTGGGACCAGAGCGGAGATCCACAAAAGCAACACACCTTCATTTGGTGCAAGTCGTGCCCACTTCACCCAGCTCCAGCCCCGACTGCTTGCCTTCCCCGCCGCTGCGGGGTGGTGACCAGTCACACAGTGGTCACCCAACTTGTTCTACCGCTTTGGTTGGACAACACGGAACACTTACAGGAACCTCGAGAGTTCCTGTGAGGCTGAAGACAAGGAAAACACAGCTGTACTTAAAAGTGTTACCAGCGTAATCGTTTTGGAAGGGGGATGGGAAGAGAGGTGAAGACAGTGCTTTGCCAGAGCAGTAATAACTGAAGTGTAGGTACAGTTATGCTGCAAAAGAGCACTTTTACCAGGAAAGCTAATTTCAGTTTTACCAGGAAAGTTTATTTCACTTGGAAATTCCTGCAAACAACATCAACAGCTGCTTTGTATGGAGAAGCATGTATACAAGAGCCTAGATGTGCACCCTGGTTGCTGGGGTGTAGCAAACTCCTGCTCATCCAGCTGCATATAGCCTGGGAAGGAATATCTGAGTTCACAACACACACAGGCTCGTTGAACGTAGACAAACAAGGTGCAATCGTTATTTATTAGTAGTTTATTACCATCAATACCTTAACAGTGTATCTAAGCTCTAAAATGCGTGATGTGCAAGGAAAACAGGGGAGGAGCCCCCATACAACTTTGGGAATAGCATGCTACTGGCAAACCTTTTCGGCGAAGACTCTGTCTTCACTGGTTGTTTTTCACTGCACAGTAGCTATGCAGAAAAAGCCACGTCCATGCTGCTGGGAGACTCCTCTGCTACAGCTTCCCAGGACAGGTACCACCACAGAAAGGGGACAAAGCCAGAGAGGCTACCGCAGCTAGACTGGTTGACTTCAGCCTGGCTCCTTGTGCTCTTGGACTCACCTCCAAACTCTCCTTCATCCAGAAACATTAACTCCAAGCTCTCGCTGACTGCATCTGTTTTTCACAAGAGATGCATGCTCAGGCTTGGAAAAACACGGGTCATTAATGGATCCAACTGTGACAGACAGGGACCACAGGCAACTCGAAGCCTGTAGGCTGACAAATGCATTCCCCCAAAGGAAGGGTAAAAGAATTTGCCTCTTTGTTTTAGGGATTGTTCTTCCCAATCCTAAGCACAAGCTGAATATTCATGAACCTCCTATATGAATTAGTTATCTTCTAAAAGCAAACACAAAGTCCCTATTCTGCAAGAGGTGCCCAGGCGCCGGACAAAGCCAAGCGTCTGCTCTAGCAGTGGGTTTCCCAGGAACTCTGCATGCTGCCTTAAACCAGTCACTCTTGCCTATTAAAGCAGGATCAAAACCGAACAAAGGCACAGATCCTTCCAGAGCTGTTCGAGGCAGCTGCAGCTAGTTCAGACTTCCACATCTCTTGACCTAACATGACTCCCAGGCTGCCACATTGTCTGGATGGGAAGCCAGAAGGGAAGCTAACGTGATTTTTATTGTTCAGTGCTGCTCACCAGTGCAGTCAGTCTAGTTTATGTTAACAGTTCAGGTTGTTACGTAGCTTGCCAGCACAGAGGTTCAGCTTCGCGTTCAAGCTGTGTTTGTGGTAGGAACAAATGGGTGTGTATGAGCACAAACTGGACCGGGAGCACTCCTGAGGTTGTTGAGGACATCGAAGAATGGTTCATTGTATACCTGATGGAGCCGACACGATGGCATTTAAGAAATGGGTATCACTGGGGAGGCAGACCCAGGTCCGAGAGGAGCGTTTGCAGGTGTGTGTACAAGAGACAAGACATGCCTGCGGTGTGTACCAGGTCTGTCTGGGATGGAGTTGGGAAGTTAACTTTCTTCACAGCAGCCTGTATGGTCCTGTGCTCTGCATTTGGGGCTAAAACAGCGCTGATAGCACAGTGTTTTGGCTACTGCTGAACAATGCTTGCACAGTGTCAAGGCTTTGTCTCTCTCTCCCCTGCACCCCATAGGTAACTGGGGGGGGAGACATGAGGCTGGAAGGGGACAGCTGGGAGAGCTGACCCAAACTGTCCAAAGGGATATTCTATACCGTATGACTATGCCATATATCCTACTCAGCAATAAAAGCTCAGGAAAAGGAGGAAGGAGGGGTGTTCGTGGTTATGGCGTTTGTCCTCCCAAGCAACCTGCTTCCCAGGAGGTGGCCGGATGTCTGCCTGCTGATGGGAAGTAGTGAATGAATTCCTCTTTTTGCTTTCCTTCCATGTGCAGCTTTTGCTTTTCCTGTTAAACTGTCACTATCTTGACCACGAGGGCTCTTTTACATCTTATTTTCTCCTCCAGTTCTATTGAGGTGGGGGTAGTGAGGGAGCATCTGAGTGGGGGTCTGGCAGCCAACCATGGCCAATCCACCACGCTGTCCTTTCTTTCAGGTGGCCTTTGTCCCTTCTGAGCCCCCACGTGTGGACAGCGGGAATTGTTAGGGACCCTTAGGAGGTTGGTGGCCTTTGTGGGGAACTGTCTGGGGCAGGGGAGTAGGAAGGAGTACCAGGGTCAGACTGACCTCGTGTCTGTACGCCTGGGAACACAGGTGCCATTGCCCCTAAGAAACCAGCGCAGTACCAGTGCTACAGTGGTACCCCAGTACAGCAGGTACCTCTGGGCTGGCCTTGCCAGGCTGGGCCTTCTGAATCGCCTGGGACCCCTGCCTCTCTGCACAGCCAGGTGAGGGGGCTCATGCTGAGAGGGCGATGTGTAGGTGCTGCTCATGGCATGTGTGGAAGATCGTTCCTCCTCGCCCCGCAGACCTGGTGCACATGGAGACTGCCTGGTCACCTACATGGCAACGTCCCCTACCCTCATCAGTGGGGCCAAGAGCGCTGGCCGCATGGGTCCCTTTGCCTGTGCTCTGTGCCATCCCCAGGGACACCAGCTCCACGCTCTGCCCAGGCCTGTCTCTGCCACTGATTCCTCTCCGGCCCACAGCAAACATCTCAGAGCAAGCAGGTCTCCTGCAACCACCAAGGGGCTAAGGAGGGGATGTCCCTGGTCAGTCGCCACTGCGTGTCCTCCATCTCTTGTGTGCAGATGGCACAGAGACCCCAGTGCTCCAGAGGACAGTCCTGGCAGATATCACCAAAATCAGAGCCTTTCGGGACTAGAAGTGGTTGGACTCCACTTGCTCCCTTTTCCCAACCCCTAAATGGAGTCGGCCCTTACCCTCAGAAGATGTTGGAGGACACCAGCAGGACTGCTAGTGCTGTGAGCCAACTCCACACCCTGCAGAAGCAGCAGGCACAGACGTGGTCACAGCATGGTTTACGGGGTCCCCAGACATGAATCCCTTCTGCATCATGGGACAGACCCTGGCACACACGCACATGGCATGCCCTAGTCCCTCTCCCATCTCCCCGAAGGGATACAGGTTTTTCACCCCACCTTCCTACTCACACCCTCTACACCTGTGGCCCTACCATGTCCCACGACCTTGGCAACCCCAAGAGGAGGAGGATGAAGATGGGGGGACCACAGTGACTATTTCTCTCCCCACACTTTGGATGCTTGCAGGGAGACGTGAGCACAAATGGGGGGCTCTACTCTGTCTCCTCCTGGCTTCCTGTTCTTGCACTTTTAACCCTCTGACCTTCA
>NW_010270286.1:0-4210 GCF_000690775.1 Eurypyga helias | reverse complement strand
CCCCCCCAATCTCATGGACTGTACGGTTCAGTTAGGATCAGCTGACACCCAGCCCAAGGGATAGGGTTTTCCCCAGAAGCCCTTGGCCAGCGGCCACATGATTAAAAGCAGTGGGAGAACGGCGGTGGGAACCCAATCTGGCATTAATTAGAGCGAGAGGTTGTTATGTGACCGGGTGAGCAGCAGGAGCCTGGCCAAACGGTGGCATAACAAACGGCACCGTGGGTAGCAAAGCTCCTCGTTAGCATAACATGGATCTCGGATACACCCGGGGCGCTCAGCCTCCCAGCCTTGCCCTCTGCTCATCAGCCCTCTCACATAAGGGAACATAAAAGACCGGCATCTACTTGTTCCTTGCAGCAAAAATGAAAGGGATGTCTTACCTTTCTACTTCAGTTGTGTTTGTGTCTTGCCCATCCCTGGAGCTGACGGTGTCCAGATGGAGCTGGCCAGGCTAAGTGACCTGGGAGGGTGGTATCTCGCTCCTCTTTGCTGGGAGCCCACTTCCCCTGTCAGCTGGTGAAGCTGGCGAGGGCAGGGGGGATGCCAGCAGTTGTTAGGCTTTGCTATCTCACTGCATGGATCTGAGCCCGGCTACGACTTCACAGGACACAGTGGCTTTGGGACTTGCCTCTTCTGCCCTTCAGTCTACAAACCCCTCATCCCTCCTTCATGCAGATGCTCGGTGAGGCTGCTGGCAGGCTGCTGGCTGCAGAACTTTCTTGGGTGGCCCCTCTCCTGCAAGGCCTGTATTAAGAAACTCCTTCTCAAGGTAGCTCTACTGTACAGCAAAACACACGGGGCTTTACGCTATCTACCAGTTGTAGGTTATTGCAACTCCTCCGTGTACAACACAGCACGGCCTTGATGACACAGCTCAGAAGGGAAAAGATCACTCTCCTTCACAGCCTTAACTGACAGCAGATGGAGCAAAGGCCTGGTCCTACAGTCCCTGATGTGAACATGATCCGAAGGAATTTCATAGTTTAGCTGTTACTATACCCTTACACACAACAGTGGTCCCCAACTGGAAGCTTGGAGGCAGTCCATAACCTTTGTGCAATCTTGGGAACTGGTTACAGTCTGAGGAAGCTGCTGTCTATGCAGGCCAGAGACATCAAAACAGGGTATTGCCCACAATATGTTCTTTGCATGGTATTGTTAGCTAAGGAATGACATATAATATGTGGTCATATCTATCATCTGCTCAGCTGTGCCAGCATAATTCATGCAGTCCAAGAAGTTATGTCAGTAAGATTTCCCAAGTGGACAAGCCTCATCATGGTTTTCTGACAACCACATAATACAGCATTTTCACACTGCTCACAGCAGCTAAGCAAGCACAACCTGACTGTCGGTGTAAGAAACCCTCTGAGCAAAAGCAGCACGTTAAAGGGTAGGTCATCATCCAAGAGTTTTCCTGCCTTTTCTGGAAGAAGGAAATGCATGAATGGTTTCTGCCCTATGAATTCAGAATAAATTTTGCCAGGGACATCAAAATCATCATTTGGAGCCGGGAACTCAGCAAGACAGGCAGTGTTTGGTCTGTATGCATGAGGAGAGTTTGTGTTGGCAACTGCATTTCCGCAGTAGAGATGTGACTCATTCAGATCCCAGGTGGAAAGCAGACTGGCACAGGAGTTTGCACAGAGCATGTCTGTCTGCACAGATCTCTGCTGGAAAACTCTCATCTCAGGGCAAGGACTTCCAGTTGTGCCCTCAACAGAAGTAACACACGATCGTTTATGGTTCTGAGGATGTTTTGTTTGCGTGCAGCCTGGGCAGGGACCTGTGAGGTCGACCACAGCTCCACGGGCAGTGACACAGCGGCTCTGGGGATGGAGGTGAAGCCGTTCAGTGCCGAGCACAGAGTGGCCAAGCTGTCAGAGGCACTGCTGTGCCGGTTACTGAGGTCGTGGCGTGGTCCCCACGTGTGTCAGCGTCCAGCCAAAAACTGCCATTGGGAGGGGGTACCCTACCACCAACATGAAACACACCTTGATTGGCAGCATGGAATTGCTGTGGTTGTGAAAAGGGCTTATCTGCTCCTGAAAGCTTGTACAGGTACGTACTGGGGGGAATTACTAAGGTCTACTGTGCAACGACAACTCTACCCCAGCAAAAGCTCCAGCACAGGGGCTTCATACTGGCTTTGCAGGGCCTTCTGCAGGCAGAACCTTCCCAGCAGCAGCACTTCCATGCTAGCATGGGTGCTGTATCTAGCTTCACCGGCAAAATCTTTTCTGGTAGAGGAAAGGAACACCTGGCAGAGGGAACCCTATAGCTGGGCATTTCCCAGGCCACCTCTATGACCAAGCCCACCGTTTCATGACCACACTATTGGAGGGTCAGCAGCTCCTCTTTCTGAGTGCATGAAGAGGATAATACCAGTACAAGCACGTGTAGGTGGTACAGGCCACGGTCCTGGCCACAGGAGACGCTCAAGGCACGCTGTTAGGTATGTCTGGGTGGTGGCAGGAAGGATGCTGTGACCCTGTGCTGCAGCTACGGGGAAACCTTTGGAGAAGAGGGCCACAGTATTAGCTCCTGTCAGCATGTCATAATGAAACTATCTGCACTTGGTCAGCCGAACACCTTAAACATGCCCCATGCTTCAGCCTGGCTGAGAAGAGCTGTTGAAATGTTACCTGCAAACATGATTTTGTCTTGCTGGATACAGTCAGACAATACTTCACCCCACTGCAATACTGATGGGGGTGACACTGCGTCCTAAGTGTAGGAGGGTTAGACAATAACACAAGAGACAGAAAGTGTGTGTGTGTGCAATAGGTTAGATGTGGAGCAATGTCCTGTCGTAAACAAAAAGTTTGTCCTCATCTACGTAGAAGAGATCAGCCTAGGCTTACCATATTGCAGCCCGGCAGAAACCATGGACCAAATCCTGACATCTCATTAGCTTCAAGAGTGGCGCTGACTCAGAAAATGGGTAATTGCACTTCTAGTTCTCTGTGGATGGAAAGGATCGATTTTCCCGTAACATGAGAGGAGCACTCTACCTGGCTGCTTCAGGGCTATGGTATTTGCAGCAGGGATGGGACTCTGGCAGGCCAAGGAGTAGGAGGCAAGAACAAGCCATGAGCTGTATGTGGGAGGCCACAGCAACAGATGGGGCTGGAGGCAAACCATCCAGATGAAAATTGTCCATGGGTGAAGCAAAGACCTGCTTGCAAAAACCTGTGTCTGAACTTGCCCACGCAGAGGGGGTGTTTGAGTCTCAGTCCAAGCCTTCCTGGAAGCTCAGTGGGGTAAGAGGGAAGAGTCAGCGCAGAAGAGATCACAGGGTTTATATCAGTAGAGGGTACAAACCAGGTAACAGAGTCCAAATCCAGCGGCTCCTTTGTCCTGTGACTCATGAGGATGAGGGGAGTTTTGCAGAATCGTAGCTTCAGGCCTTTGGATGGTTTGCAAAAAGGCATCTTGGTGCTGATGCACGTGAGACGCTCTCAGCTGAGTTCTGTGTGTACAGAGCATGGGTGGCATCCGACCCACCCGAGTTTTATCCACTCCCTCTGTATCATCACCATCGCAGACAGTGGAAGAATTGCACAAAGGGTTGCCCAGCTCCTTTCCCATCCCAGCTTCTGCCCCCGCCCCGACTGCAATGGGAGGTCTGAAAAGAATGGCTTGTTTTTTCATCCAGTCTAGAGGAGACTGAGAGGAGCCACAGTAATAGGCTTCAAACATGTGAAAGGTCACTGCAGAAGGCAAGGGAATAACCCGTTCTCTTTTCCCACTGGGGTAAAGTCAAACTCACGTGCCTAAAACACAGTAAGAAGATCCAGGTCAATACCATGAACCATCTCTAAATAATAAGGTGAGTGAATCACTTCCTGAGTAGGCTGGGAGATTGGAAGGCTGTTAAAGACAGGTCTAAAAACATCTGTCAGGCATGGGCTAGGTTTAGTTAATCCTGCCTTGGAGAGGAGGATGGGTTAGATGATCCTAAGGTCCTTTGCCATTCTGTGTTCAGTGATTTCGGCAATCCTCACAGTACCCAGGGAACAAATGCATCTACTAAAAGCTTTGAAAGATCCCTACTGGTTTGTGTTTCTTCCATAAAAACAAAAAACCAGACTCACACATGGTTTATTTAGGAAGGAAATAGATATTGAGGGAAAGAAAACATCCTTCATTTACTTCATAGCCAATACTTGAAGAAGAACTGTGAGAGGTGGGCCACTGCCAACCT
>NW_010270285.1:12985-28408 GCF_000690775.1 Eurypyga helias | reverse complement strand
ATCGTAGAAGGCCACCAAGTTAGTTTTCAGTGCATCCGCTAACTTTTCTGAGTTCTCTCTTCCCCCCTCAAACCTGTATTTCTTTTGTAGTAATGCCTTGAATTATGGTGTTTCTCATTTATTGAGTGTGGAATTATTCTCACTTTCTTTTGTTTCTTTTTTCTTCTTTTATTGAATGATCACTTAGTATTCCCTTAAAGCAGTAGGGCACAATTCTCAGAAGGAAAAGCATATGCAGGGGAATGTTTTATCTTCTGTTAACTTAGTCTGATCCGCTTGAGGAACTTGTATAGCTATGTACTAAGGCATTTAAGGAAAAACAAGGTTTGAACCATTTATAGTCCAGTCTGATTGGAGGGCTGATCTATTTCAAGTGACAATGGCTGCAGGGATGACGATAATAACATCTGCAGCATCACCAAAAACTTTAAATCTTCACATTCAGAGTTATGAAATAATCTTACAGATGTCTTTACCTCATTAGGTGGCTACTGGGGGATTGTCTCATCTGTTGTACTTTGCAGCCGGGTGTACCTTTAACAAGCAATCTGGCATTAGCCTTCTGTTTCTGCCACTGGAAAGCAGAGAATTGTTATATATCACTGGTACTGTTAATTACACTGCTGTGCTAGGCATCATTTAAAGCTCAGAATGCTGAAAGGCATATCAGGAGGATTCATTTTTACTTAAGTGAATCTGTATTAAGCAACTCAAGAAAACTGTTGCAAGTAATAACCAGTTTTCTTTTTTCCCCAAAACCCATGCTTCAAGATGAAAGGAGTTTATTTCAAATCTCCTGTCCTAAGCAAACTTAATTTTGGAAAAGCTTTCTTAACTTTAAAAAAAACCCAAACAAAAAACCCAACCCCAAAACCAAACAAACAAAAAACAGAAAAACCACAAACAAACAAAAAAAACCCCCACAAACAAAAAAACCTTGTTATATTGTTATGCTAAGAAGCTTCTAGAGATAATAATTTTACATAGCTCAAAAGCTTAGGAATTTCCTTCTGTTTCAACCCTGGAAGACCAAGGTCATTAAAAGAGACTTGAACATATATACAACTGTCATTTTGATGTCTACGATACACATTTGAGTGAAAGACTTGTCAATTACACTTTCTCATGTTCAACTTTGTAGCCTCATTGTTCTGAGTACTGCTGACAGTAAACAGGCTGGAAATTATTTGCGGGTTTTTGTTTTTTTCCCCCCACTGAAACTGTAGTGGGGTGGATGTAGGTATATTTATACACATATTAACTTACGTATGTGTAGCCAATATAAATTCTCTGTGTGTGTGCATACGTATACATGTGTGTGTGTATATGTATAAAGCCTTCATTTGTGCTGTCATAAAGCCAAGGAGTTATGTTTAGAAAGAACATATATAGAATATGATATGTTTTCCTACATGTTCTCTTGAACAGATGGATGCTCTGGCTGCCATAAGTGAATTTTGTGGACATCAATGAGCCCCAGTTCTTTATGAACATGAAATCACATATTTAAAAAAACCCAAAAGGTAACCCTACTTCTCCACCAAATACGTATCATATATAAGTTTTCTTCCACTCCTCCTAGGTACTTGTTCTGACTATACTCTTACTCTGCTTTACTTAGCTGTCATACTCCTTCTGGGACAATTCTACAGGTCTCTGCTTTTATTCCAAAACCTGAATAAGGAGCTCGGGTTTTCAGATAACCTTCAGTTTGTGCTACCTCTTCTTGCAAGTGTTTAAGTGGCTTTGTTGTGTTTTGCCTGGGTAGTGTTGCAAATCTTATAAACATTTATACTGTAGGAAGTATCACTCCTATTACAGACTTCTGACATGTCCTCTTCCACTTTTTGCCCTCGGCTTGTTGTCACTGCCTTGTGCTGAATGAGCATGTGATATACAGTTTTGGACATGCATCTCTATACCACCTTCCCTGCTTTTTCTTTCTTTGTCATTACCCTTGCCTTCTCAAGTCAGAAATAATTTTGAAGAAGGAACCAGGGCTTCCCTATCTTTAGGATATTTTTAAAACCTAGCTTTGATGCAATTCAGAGATGAATATATAAATCTTATATGTAGTCTGAGATATATTTGTAAGAGATGTTTCTTATAGAGATAGAATATGTGGGTCCACAATAGATCTCATACACTTCGTAGATAGAGATGGATTTCCAGCTTTGCTGTGCCCCGGCAGCCTTCTGAATTAGAAATGCGAAACTCCCTGTTCCCAGGATTGATAATTGTAGGAAGCAAGAAACTTGAGGGAGAACAATTTGGAAAATCTAAAAAAAAAAAAGTATAAAGATATCTAATAGTTAATGTGAGCGTGGGTTTTTTTGTGTACATTTATACAGTTTACTTTTTCTGATACATTGATTTGAAAGAAATGTGTGGATTTTATTTAATTTAAATCTCTGCTAGAAAATGTAGTAAGAAAAGTAAACTTTTTGTAGCACAGGGTTTTTTTTATTTTCTCTGGGTTATTCAGTACTTGGTGTAATTTATATGCCAGGCTATTCCCAACCACAATAAAAGTATTTTATTATGTTGGAGGGAATAATGCAAAATTCTCTCCTTTAACTGAGTCTGTGCTTTGGGAAGGAGAATTTTGCCCCCAATGCATATTAATTACATTAAATGGAATATTATAAGAAGAAGGAAAAAAAAAAAATCAAACAAACCAACCCAAACCAGCACGAATCTAATTAAAAGTCAAAGAAAGGGCTTTGGGATGAAAATCTACTAGAATTTCTTTTTTTCATTAGAATAAAAATAGGCCATAAATACAGTGGACAAAAGGAACTATGCAGTTCTGTTTTAAACTCAGGAGTTTACATTAACAACCTGGAGCAGATACTGTTTTGTAACAAAAGCACCTTAGACCTAATTAGAAATGTGTTCATGTGCACTTAGTAAATTGAGATAGCATACAGGTCTGCTGTGTCTTGCAACTCTGACCAGCATCCTTGACCAGCAAACATGACCAAAATAAGTGTTTTATATAAAAATTATACTAACGACAAGTTTCTTTAGTCTAAAGGAATGTTCTGCAAGAGAAATGAGACTCATTAAAAAAAGGTATTTTAACAGTTGATTGTGTATTTATCGTGTTCCTCTAAGTATTGTGGAGACATACATATTCTTGGTCATTACCAGCCAAATGGGTGGTATTTACCCAAGTAGAAGGATGATTTTAAAATGCACCTCAATGGCCCCTGCTCTTTAAAATGATATATAAAAAATATTGGTGAAATAACTGATTTTGCCAGTCAGTAGAGCCAGTAAACAATTTTTGCATAATTTTCTGGGTTTTCTTTTATTTTTCATAATGATTTAAAAAAAATTTTTATTGTTACATTAAATATTGATAGAACAATAAAATGTGATAGAAAAAAGGTATTTCATTATAGTATTATATTATTTTTAAATGAAATATTGAAAAATTAGACCAAAGAATCAGAGCATATTCACAGTTTCAATTGTTAAATCTTTTATATTTACATTTTTTTAAAGCAAAAAGTAGTAGTTGAGTTTTACTTAAAATTTTATTGGCCAGTGGTGGAGCTCTGTTATTTTAGAGAATAAAGTAAACAAAGCCATAGAAAACACCTCTTATACTATTCTTGCATGTATCTCACATTCATATGAGAGAAGAGGACTTGCTGAATGTGGTTTTGCATCAGATTTCAGGAGGGGAGGAAAAGAAAAAAGCCTGGAGGCGGTAATTTCAAATCAACAATACCTGTAATTTTAACTGCAGCAAGGTACTCGGGAATAATAATTTGTCATTGCCTGAATGTGTACTAGAGTATCCTGGGACTGCATTTTTTATAGCATCTGATACCTCTGGAATGCATGCCATAATTACATGAGAACTGGATAACTAGTTCTCATGTATGTAGGCCTGCAGATTTTTGTTACATATTTTCTGTTTTTAATAAGAATTTTGTATGTAGAGTAAATGAAAGTTTGTCCCAAAAGCACATTGCTTATTGAGACATTTTTACAATAACCCCATAAATATTATTGATATGGCTAGAAATTTTGTGCAAGTGCAGATCTTTCATTATTAAATCATTAAGTTAAATGGATGATATTTTATTGTTCTGTAGCATCCATCCTTTAAGGATATCGATGATTAATGCTTAATTTAACATATTATAGGTTCTCCTGACAAGAAAATTTTCTTATACTTTTCTTTTGATGAAGAAGTGGTATATGTTGAGGTTTGTGTTGCCAAGCTATATATGCATTCTGTTAAGAAGCAGTATTTGTGTGCAAACCTTTTCTACGTTTTCCTTTGAGAAAATTGCCTTAAGAAATCAAACATTTGAAATCTGAAAAAAAAAGAATGTTATATATATATATATGATAGAGAACTCTCTGAAGCAAATTATGGGATGTTCTCTTCTGCTTTTTAGCAAACTAGACATAGTTCCAATGATCCATAACCCTAGGTACTAGTTTATAGTGTAAGATCCTTATTAATATATATTGATTTTTATCTGAAGACTACTTTTTAATCATAGGAAGGAAATGTGGAGTGGTAAGCATGAAAAGAAAGTCAGAAGTTATGTGTGTATTAATAAGTGGTAATTCTTGTAATAACTTGTAATGAAACATTATACATTTGCAATTATTGCATAGTTGGTTTGATTTGTGCATTAAGTTGTTCTGTTAGCCTAAATCTGACTTTTTTTTATGTACCCTTAGATTACACACTTGAAGAGCATAACTTTCACAGCTGCCTTACAACTGAACACTTATAATGAACGCCTTATACACTAAATACTGTCATGGTAAACTAGTTCTTACAATAACAGTGCATAAGACCTGCCAGTTATCAATTTTTTGTGTATTCCATTGCATATTAATTAAAGTCCTAGTTAATTGAAATTACTACTCTCTAATGGATTGTTACTTGTTTAAATTAAACAGAGTTTCTTATAAGAAAGTGCCAGAGTTAGTGTCCTGACTGTGGTCACAGCTGGTTTTCAGTAATTAGAAGAAAGTGAATTAAATATATAACAAATCCAGCCACCATATTATGTATCAAGAAAAAGAAGATATTCCTGAATCCCATTCTTACCAGAAGTCAACAAAAGCCTTGAACCATGGGTTATCCATTTGAAAAGCCATGCAAAGATTTAATATTTTCAAGAAAACTTCTTGTTTTAAATTACTAATATATTACGTGAACGTTTTTATTTCCTCTAACATCCTTTCAATTTTGAAACCTCTCATGTAAGCATCTCAGACTTGTTTGCAATCTTGACAAATACTTAGTGAATATTTTTCATTTACTTCTAACCTGTTGCCACATTTATGTGTACACTATCAATAAATATGGAGCATGTTGCTTCACTGTCATAACCTGTTCATTTTGAATGAGAAGAAAACATGAATGAGTCTGAAATTTATTCCTTTTTCTGTCAATTTTTTGGCAATAGTTTCACTAGAAAGCAAATAATACGTTGTTAATACCAGAGCTGCCAATGTAATGATTCATAAAAGAATGAAGATGACCAAATGAGAATGTAACTTCAAAAAATCTTTCTCTCTTTTATGCAATCTTGCCTATATTTTAATTAGAAGAACTAATACACAGTACTAACCTATTTTGGATATATTTTGTATGTAGTGTGACTTAAAAGCTTTACTGGTGTACTGTTTTCAACTCTAGACATTAACAACAATAAACAATTAGGAATCAAATCTCCGTAACCATCTCTACTGGTTATGGATTAAACTATATAATACATACTATATTATATATATAATACATATAAATATTATATATATTTCATATATAAATTATATATCATATATAATTAAATAAAGCTATATTACAAGCTTGGAAAAAAAATCTTTCACTTTTAGAAATAATATATTTATTGTTCTCATTTGTGAATTGAGTAGATGGATTCAATCTTTTCAAGCCTGCCTCTGAAATCTTGTTGCAATGTAATCTCTGTCACAAGAAATTTTTGTTTTAAAAATTATTTTTTGGTTCAAATTAGAATAAATTCAGGGAAATCCTACACTGATATGTAGGAGTTAAAAATGATCCCAGCAGTCCCCTCTGGTTTCATTTTCTATGAATTTTGAGATCTGAAAACTTAGCTTAAAAATAAAAGCTCAGAGCCTCGCAAACCATTGAGTTGATGCTTTACTAAAGACCCCAGATATAACAACAGTGTTATAAAATTGTGAGTCACAGTGAGTGTTAGTTATGAAGGTTTTTCCAGCTGAGTGTTCTGATGTGAGATTGTCACTAAGACAGAAACTGTGTAACTAGTTTCAGTTGAATCAGGCAGTAATTTTTCAAGATAAAAGATCTTCCGTATTCCATGATATAATATTTTTGGTGTTTACCTCGATTATGGGAGAATATACTGGTGAAGGATTCAGTCCATTCTTGTCATGCTTATGAAGAATGGTGTTTCTGTGTTTGAAGAGGGGAAAATGTTCCTTTTTTCTAATAGATTTTTTTGTTTGTTTCTTTTCTTTCTCTGTTACTTGGAATGATAGTTAAAACTGCTCAGAGGTTGGGTTAATCAGAAGAATCTTGGTTACAGGCAGAAGATGCATGAACAAGAGATCAGTATGCATATGCAAAGTTTCACATAAATGAAGTGTCACACAATGTTATGTGATACAACAGAAGATACTTTATACTCCAGAACACTCAGGACGTGGTAAAAGTGGACTAGACTGAATATACTTGTTGAAATACTGGCACATTTATTCCTGGTAGAATTAAGCTAGTCAGAGAAATTGAGCCTGTAATGTGGATCCTCTGTTTTAGAATTCACAGGTCTTTCTCTCTTCCTTTCAGGATGTGCTACTCCTATCATAACTGCATGCCAAATAGGAAGACAGAAACAATCTTTGTAAGAAAGATCATTGTAAATCTTGTTCATCATGGTGAAGTCAGTTTTGCAATGGTGCTTTAAAGAACTACTATTTATCTTCTATTGTTTGTTTATTTGACTGTAAAATGTAGGTGATCCATCTGTACTAGTGATATTTCTGTAAGTTAAAGTGGTTGTTAGTGTTTTGAGGTTTTTATGGTATCCAGAGTACTGTGTTGCCTTTCATTGTGTATTTTTGTTGTGTTTTCTGGCCAGTCCACTCTTAGCTTCAACACCATGCCATTACAGATCTTTAATTCCATGTCAAAACTATTAGAGGGGAAAAAAGGAAAGGAAAAAACTCTCAAGTGGTGTTTATGTCTAAGACCAAGAGCAAGTTCTTTAATGAAGGGCAGATGAAAGACATGATCAATATAAAATTCCATTAACTGTCTTTGACTTGGACTTCAAGTTGGGAACAAAATCGTTGCAAGGGATTAGACACACCCTTATGGGGGATTGAGGTGAAACAGCTTCACCTAAGAGTGATCAGGTGATTGCTGATGGAAACTTATTAATAGGATCGTTGCCAAAGATTCATTTCAGTTAACCTTCAGTTTGAAGATACAAAAGGGAAAACCCTTCACCATAACGATAGTCACAGGCTGATGGTTCTTTTTAAAAGCAGGTTAATCATATTGCCACATCTTAAAAACAGTGCTCATGGGGAAAATATTTCTTCTTTGAGGAAATAACATCTATGACTTCAGCCAAGCTTCTATAGGGGAAAAATAGGATGAATAATAAAGTCTGGGTGTTTTATTGAAAGATCATTAAAATTCTACTACAGTTTCAGTAACTGGTTTGCAACCAGTGGAAATTTATGTTAAAAGGCATTTATATGCTAATTATAAAAATATAACTTGATTATGCATATGATTTATATGGTCATTATAAAGTATGCTAACCTTACTTAGTGTTTATAATGTCATGTGTATATTAATTGTAGGATTAAAATCTGCTTTAAAAATACCTAGAAACTTTAAGCTGTGAAAATACAGTCCAGTTGATACACATTAGTAACCTTTTTACATCTTATGACAGAGGCAATGAGATTTGAGTAACTGTGTGCCTGTTAGTCTGTTCTTGGTATTATGCAAACCTAAAAAATTAGTTTTAATGGAAAGAATAATTAATAACATGAATGAAGATCATGTTTATGATCTCTGCCTAGATAGTAAAAGGCATACAAAAAATAGATCTCTGTGCTTTTTTATTCAATTATTCCACCCAGTAAGAGGGTAAGATGAAAACTATTTGCTTGAGGTAAATGCCAGTCATAAAGCAGGACCTGAGGATTATAGAAGACCTGAGGAGATGGAAAAATAGGATTAAATTGGACAGTGGAAAATTTAGATCGAATCCAAGAACACAACTCTTACTAAAATTTCAATGGAAGTGGGATTTTTTTTCTTTCATAGTAAATTGGTAGCATCTCTTTCCTTTTGGTCATTCAGAACAATGCATTGAGATATTCGTTGTAGAGAGCAATTTTATATTGCCAAGGAGATGTAAAATATGATCTAATAAGCTTTTTCTCATCACTAATTTCTTCTTGTGGTATTTAATCTGGTGATTTGGAAAATTGGAAACAGAATTGCAGACAGGATTAATACTTGGTTTGAATTTGATTCATATTTTTGCTGTTACTGCTCATAGCACACGTATAATTATGTTCTTATGCATTTGCTGAGATTGTATCACTCTTCGTCAAGTATATTATTAAGGCATTGACCTGTATCACTCGGAAAATGTTCAGTCAGTTGTTGAAAGCTGAAGTACCTTGAAGGAAGAAGTCTCTCACCACTGTCAAGGAATTCAGCAGTCAGGTGGCAAAATGCTTTCTAATGCAAAGAGTATTTGTCAATACATCTTTTCAAGGAGTACAGCTTATCTGTTCTCATATGCCTGGGTATGTCTATCTAAGAAGGAAAAGACATTTACTTTACTGTACTTAACATTACCGTTTTTCTTTCATCACAGTAACCCGTTGCTGCATGTGGAAAAGGCTCCTTCTCCCATGTTTAATCTATCTTTATACCTGTCTTGCATATAAAGTGATTCAGCAGCAGTGGAAAAGAATCTCCTGTCTTCCAGGTTGCTTCGGTGTACTGCTGGTCTTAGGAAAGTAAAATCTCAGCACTCCTTTCACGGTTGATGTCTTTCCCTGCTCTTTGTCAGGATACAGAAGTTTAATGGAAGACTTCCCAAATAAAAAAGGCTTGAAGGAACTCTAATGACTTTGTAAGAAAGGAGTTTAACTGCTTCTCGAGTCTTGTGTGTTTCATAGATCTGAAGTGTTTCTTCTGAAATCTATGGGTTGTGGATTGTAGAATTGTGGTCTCCGGGCGTTTTCTTTTTGTGGGCACAGGGGTGGGGGTTTTGGGCCTCAGTGCTGTTTCCGCTCGAGCAACCTGTCCTGATTTGCAAAAATCCTATTTTCCAGTGAGACTTGAACTCGGAGCGAAGCGCCTATTGACAGCTTCAAAAGGAGACAGGTCCTTCCATGTGTTCATTTTCTGTTCAAAATCCTGAGGTAAGGTAGACCTTTACAACTCTGTTCCTACAGAATAGTAGTAGGCTCTACAGATCCTAGTTTTAATCTCCTGTATTTTTAACAACTAGAAGTTACAGGGTTTAGGCAAAGAAAACACACAGCTATTGGTTAAAAATGTAAAATGTTTTTGTCTGTCTTGATGTGTCTTAAAAAGCCTTATTTTTAAGAAGGAGACTGCTTAATGTTTTTTGACACTTGACTATTGAAGGATTCTCAAATTAGCATCCCATAAAGCAAACCAGTTCTAATCAGTTGTCACATTAGAAAATCCTTATGTATGTGTTATTTTAGGATCTGGATAATAAAGAATGCGGTTAAATGTGCTGAGCTTTTAGGACAAGCAAATTAATTGTTTCCATGCAGAGACTGTGAAAACATCCTGAGAATATAGATAGCACTATATGTTCAGAAACAGAAAGCTGCAAATAGAGATATTTTTTTTTTTTTTTTTTTATTAGAGCAGAAAACAACTTTATGGTGGTTTTTTTTTTTTTTTTTTCTTCCTGCTTTTTTTTTTTTTTTTTCTTCCTGCAAAGCTGAAAAAAAAAAGAGGCTCACGGATGAATGCAGTAACAACATCAAGAGCAACGGTTAGAGAAATAAGCACCTCAAACAGTTTGTGAGAGTTATCAAAATGCATTATTCTTCAGAAGTAAGAAAAAGTTCTGTGCTTTTTGTCATGGGTAGACTTCTTGTGTTTGTTCACAAGGTCTTACATTTCATGTATTCACTTGTATATATGACTCAATGCCATTCTGCGCTCATCTTTTGTCTTTTATACTCTATAAATCAAAATACTTTTTCACTGAGAAATACTCTTTTAGCTTCTTTTATGGTGACCATTGTTCCTCAAGCATCTTTGTGAACTGTCTTGTTTGTTCAACCTTCACATAGTTTCCATCAGAACTTTAAAAAACCAGAAATACTTATTAATGAGAATGTTATCCTTAGTCAAAACATTCCATACTAACCATCTGTCACTTCTGATTACTACTTTGAAGAGGTGATGTTTCACAGTTATAACATCTGAGGACCACTGGGCTTTGGGAGGAACTTCCTTTCCTCCTTCTAGTATAAAGATGTATAAATCATCCAGTGGCTTGGAACGGGGCATGGGCCTTACTCATATTCAGAACTGTCATGGTTTTTAATGGTCCCTTTGCTCCTCCTGTCCATTTTGAAGATGGAGTACTTTTTTTCCCCAAGTTCTCCTGGGGAAAAAAGAGACATCTTCAACTATGGGTATTTGTCAAAATTCTGATTCATGTCACATTTTATAGGTCCACTTTCATAAGGTCATCTGCCTCATTTTTTCTAAATACTCAGCTATATTCTTTGTAAGAGTATTTCTTATATATGCAGGAGGGGCTGGGATACGTAGACACAATGTGAATGGGTTCTGAATAAAACTGAGCAATTTCCTAATCCTATCTAGATTTTTTTTTAAAGTACTAGCTTTTTCATTTTAAGCTACAGAAAGTTATTCTAGTTCTAGAAATAATTAGAATCCAACTGTCCTGTCAATAGCTTCAGTGATTGAAGTATCTGCAGGTTGCTAATGGTTCTTGATTGTCCCAGTTGGCATCTGGAGACAGCTCTTTTTGTCTCTCTGGTCAAAGTCCATGCTTAGAATATAAATTACATTTTAACATGTGTTAGCCAAACACAGTTCTTGAAGTTCTTTCATCAAGGCAGATTGATAGTTTTGAAATGTTTATGAAGTAATATAAATCCTGGTATTGTGATACAGATTTACTTCAGCTACCTACTGAGTTAAAAAAATGTAACTGCAGTGTATTTTACCCATGTTTATATATCTCAGAAAAATGATTAAAGCTCAGTAGATGCAACTGCTTTAAGCTTGATTATGGTAATATGAACTACTAAGGAAAATCTATGGAGGGTCTAGACAAATTCTCTGGTTGCTTATAGTTGAAGTTCATGCTGTTAATTTCTCAAGCTCTTAACTACCATATATTACGTAGAAAGGATATGCAGTGTTCTATCTCCATATCTTGATGTGCTGTAACATGATTTTAACTTATTTTTTTAACAATCCTTGTTTAAAAAAAAAAATGCCATTACTGATAGTGCAGATAAGCCATTCACCCCACTTGAAATTTTAGAATACATGAATCAAAAAGCCTACACGCTGTTTAACTTCCAAACAAGGATTAATACAGGCTCTCAAATTATTATATATTGCAGTTACACTTGATGATTCATCACACTAAACTTTCATTAATGTGTGTGTTACTAGCAGTCATGGATGTGAAGACAACCATGAAAAAGAGATCCAGTTGTAAATGAACAGTGGTATCTTCCTGTATTTACAAACAGAAGAATTCTCTTGCATTTGGATATTTTTTTATGTTGGATTGCCAAAGTTAGATTTTATGAGTTCCATAATTTCTGCATATGGAGGCCACTGCTGTATTCCAACAAAGCTGAAGGAAATATTCTGTCTACATGTTGAAACAAACCAATCAGCCATCCACAAAAGTATTAGAATTGTGTTGCTATGTTCAGTGACATAGTAAAATGAGTAGAATAATCAGCATGTAATTTCATTTAATTTCCATAGGACTAGATATTTCTTGTGCTACTTCCCATATTATCAACTGCCAGTAAAACATGAAACTTCACTGTAGAATTTGTCAGGTGGGTTACATAATGGATGATAGATAATTGGCAAATGGGAAGGCAGGGGAAGGCAGTTTGATATTCTAGGATATATATTCCTTTGATGAGCTTGGTAGTGGAGGAATTGATATTTAATGTTTTTCATTAGCTTTCACTGTAAACTGTTGTCAGACTCAGAATTTTGGTGTAATGGTGAAGCTACAGTTCATGGAAGACAAAACGGTGAAGGATGAGTAGAATAAATTAGGTAGCTTGTGTATTTGAGCAAACACATTTCAAGGACTATGCTGCTTTTTGGATGCATGCAGGGAAGCCTAAGGCTTGGTTCTACTACACTGCATATGAGACAGGTTCTACAGGTACTCTTAGGAGGGTCTTCAATAAAGATGCTGGGAAGAAAAGATGTTTAAGGACAACACTTGACTGCAGTTTCTTACAGCTTTGCTAAGCAGGTGATACATTAACTGAATAGGTCACTTAATTGATTTGTGTGTTCCTTGTAAATGGGAATAATCCTAATGTTTGCTTGCCACAGCCTATCAGTGCTCTATATATATCTTGTGAGTTTTTTGATGCAGATGTATGAATATGATAGATAAGTACCTAGGTTAGTGCACACAACCCTTTCTTTCTGTGTAAATGTTTGTGCATGTAAATCAAGTCTCCTCAATTACCTAAGAGGATGGAGCCAGACTCTTCTCATTGGTACCTAGTGGAAGGACAAGGGGAAAAGGGCACAAACTGAAGTAAAAGACTGCTTAAACGTAAGAGAAAAACTTGTCCTATGAGTATGGTCAAAAACTGGAGCAAGTTTCCCAGAGGGACATGGTTCTGAGCAACCTGCTCTAGTTAGACCTGGTTTGATCAGTGCAAAGTGGACTTAGGTCCCTGCCAACCTCAGCCTCTCTGAGATACTGTGTCATCCTTTCTTGGTACAGTTTCATTTTATTGCAGCTGATATTTCAGTGGTATAACAGAAAACCTTAGCAAAAGAAATTATGTTTTCTTTCACATGCATGTGTTTCTTTGCATGCCTGGTTTACTGTATGAGTCAGTGTCATAGTGTATTTGGGTTGTTGTGCCAGTAATCTTTAATGAAACTGACTGCTGATCTTATTTTCAGGCAATTTCCCTTAAATTGCATGTGATCCTTTCTCTGGTTATTATGTCTGAATGTTCAGAATCTGAACATGATATGTTTTTTTCAGTCAGAAATATCTGGTACTGAACATTTACAGTATATCACCCAGTGGTCTTGAAAAACTCAACACAAAACTTTTTAAGGGTTACTATTAGTATCCATAGGAGCTTAGTATTTTTTTTTCAGGGTGAAGATAGATCTTTTTCTCAATGCCTGCAGACATGTTACAAAAATATTTATTAAAGAAATACAGGCAAGACTTCACTGGTCACATTTCAAAGGCATCATTAAGGTGCTAATGAATATAGGTAAGCATAAGTAGAAATAACATTTTTTTAAAACTGCGAATAATGGGTAGTGTAGCAAACTATACTCTGTCCCTGATAGCCATTCTGTGCTGTAACAACATATATGACTAGATGACATAAAAGGACAGAAGACCAATATAAAAGAATATTGTCATTTTGCACAGACTTCAGAAAAAATTTATACTACCATTTTTCCTTCTCCAGCAGTTGGAAAATGTAGCATATGTTTTATGTTCTATGTGTTACTTCAAAAATGGAAAAAAAAAAAAATCCAAGTTTGAGTTTGTGGTAATCTTTTGTTCTTTTTTTTTTTTTTGGGGGGGAGTGGGTTTGGGGGGTGTCAGTCATTCATTTGGGGGTTTGTCAGTCATACAAAACACAGCAGTAAATGACAGGAAGAGTGTCCATCCCACTGCAGAGAAGTATTAAGCATAATCTCATTTCTGACTGTAACCATAACTCTACAAAATGTGTGTCCAATCTGTTCTTCATACCTTTAATTAAGGATGGCTTGATGAATGCCTGACTCTGTTACAGTCAGAGTGTGTTTCTAATGTCATACTAAGGGCTTTTTTCCAATGGTACATAGAATAAATTTCTTCTGTTCCTTAAGGTGCCATGGAAAACAGTTGAATTGTGATTTTTATAATAGGTTTTTAATTGTGGAAAATGGTTGCAGGTCCTCCTTTCATGATGTGTTTCTCTAGATCAAACAAAAATCCTTCAGTATTTCTTCCTGTGTGGTTAAATAACAGCTTTTATCAGTTTTGTAGTATTCCTGATTACACTTGTGTCATTTGTGATTTTTTTTTTTTTTCTGAAATGCAGTACCCATCTTAAGCACAGTCATCTAGGTGGGGTTAAAAGTCCTGAGTTGCAGAAATGTATTACCTGTGATATTCCTACTAATGCATACTATTATGACAACTAATTTCCTGCAGGAGAAGTTTATTGCTCACTCGTAATCCATTTATTTTCCAACTGTAAAATGCAGACTCTTCGGTTATTTCTTATTTTCTATCTGTGCATTTGGGTGTTTTCTTTTTTTCCTCAGCTTGCTCATTTTTCTTCTGGGCTACAATCAAGCAAAATGGGAAGCTTGAAGAGAATGATCAATGAAGTGTACTTAAAAGTAGCATAAGAGTATGTTAAGGTACTTGAATGTGTTCAGAGGAGGGCAACATGGCTGGTGGAAGTGCTGGAAGGAATGCCCTGTGAGGGGCAGCTGAGGACTCTGGGTTTGTCTAGTTTGGAGACAAGGAGGCTGAGGTATGACCTCATTGCTCTTTACAGCTTCCAGAGGAGGGGAAGTGGAATGGGAGATGCTGATCTCTAAGGGATCCAGTGATAGGATGTCTGGGAACAGTTCAGAGCTGTACAAGGGGAGGTTCAGACTGGACATTAAGAAGCATTTTTTTACTGAAAGTGTGGTGAAACACGGCAACAGGCTTCGTAGATAGGTAGCTGATGTCCTAAGATTGTCAGTGTTGAAGAGGCATTTGGACAGTGCTCTTAATTTGCTTTAACTTTTGGTCAGAACTGAAGGGGTCAGGCAGTTGGACTAGATGGTCCCTTCCAAATGGAACTATTTTATTCTATGTAATGAATCTTTATAAATAGAAAAGTAAATGCAAAAAGGTTATCCCATGTTTTCATGTAACATTAGGATAAGCTCATGTAAATCTAGTGATACATCTTTTTTTCCCTAAAATTCACTTTTCGGAATGGCAGGAAAAACAGTTTTTAAGCCTGACTCAGTGATTCTGAATGTTTAGCATAATGATTGCATACACAAGTAACATTTTAAACTGAACAGTGAGTCAAAAAAATTTACTAATGTAATGACTGAATTCGAGTTTAATC